>NC_061494.1:24160170-24200170 GCF_022539355.2 Hippoglossus stenolepis | reverse complement strand
GTTTCACGATTCCCTCTTTAAGTGAAACTGATATATTTTCCTTCCCTTCCCCTGTCCTCCTTTCTCTTTCCGTCTCTCTTTTCATCTATTTCTATCTGTCTCTCTCTCACTCTGGGGACGGCAGGAAGACGCAGAGACATCTGGGCTGCTGGTAAACAGATGTGCGTCTTTGAATCAAAGGAGCAAAAAGCAAAGAGGAGACGTTCAGTTTGAGGAATATTTGTCCTCTCGGTCACCAGCACACTGTGAGTCCAGGGTCGTGAGCAGGAGGATCCACCTGTTGGGTCCCTGATGCTCAGGAATCGAACAACGGACTTCTTGTGCCGCTGTGACGCAGCTACTCTTCAATCCCGTGGTCTTCATCAGTGGCAGACTTGAGTTTGTCTTGTTGTCATGGAAACAAAGATGTTCAATCTAGATGATGTTTTATTAACAGAGCAACAAATCCTTTATTCCCCAATGAATTGGATTACTGCTGCCGGACTGATCGGTCGGGCATCGCACCAATTGGATTCCCCCAAAAACAAAAAACACTGCACTGAAGCACTGTAACATTAAAGGATTTTAATTAGAAAGCTTTTAGTCTGAAGAGGACAGGCTTGGGACCAAATTAAAATTAATTAGTTTTTTAAAAATTGCCCAGTAGTCAAGAAAATGGTTGTGTTTTATTTATGTCTCTCGTTGGCTCTTTGTGGCTCAGAGTTCTGCCACAGAGACGAACCGTCGCTTGACCTCTGTGATGTGGTTACATTAAACTGCTAAGTGGTCTGAAAACATCGCTGTTCTTCATTGCTCTTCATTTTTTTTGGAAGCTCCTGCACCAGACGCAGAGATTTAAACCCAAACGCACTCGTGTTGTGTGACAGTGACATCATCTCTCCTCTAATGCAGTAACGCAGGCGACGGCCAATGTCTGATGAATCATGTGGGATGGAACTGTGTTGTGACACATTTACTAGAAAGACTGAGATAAAGAACATTATTAACATACAGGATACCTGCTTTGTACACAGTGAATTTAATATGGGCCTATTATCACATTTTAAACATCTTTATGATGTAACTTTGTCAAATAATAACTAAACTGATATATATAGTGGACATCCAAAGTGAAGATCTAATGTAAATAATGTAACAAAGACATGAACCTCGGTTTGGATCAGGGTCTGAACCTTCAGGTGTGAAAAGGTCCTGAGCGTCGCTCCCTTTGCAGTCGTTTAGTTTGATGAGTGTGAGACAGAGAGAGAGAGAGAGAGAGAGAGAGAGAGAGAGAGAGAGAGGGAAAGAGAGAGAGAGAGAGAGAGAGAGAGAGAACAAGAGTGAAGAGGAGAGCGAGGGAGAGAGAGAGAGAGAGAGCGAGGAGCGAGAGAGAGAGCGAGAGAGAGAGAGAGAGAACAAGAGTGAAGAGGAGAGCGGAGAGAGAGAGAGAGGGAGAGAGAGAGAGAGAGAGAGAGAGCGAGAGGAAGAGGAGAGAGAGGGAGAGAGAGAGAGAGAGCGAGGGAGCGAGAGAGCTTATGCAGAGAAATGGCAGAAACACAGCGAGGGAGGGACTGAGCCTCAACAAGACGACAGTGACACACAGAGGGAGGTGCACACACACTGTACACGCAGATTTAGATTTGTGTTCAGAGATTTAAAAAAACAAAACTGGGTTTGACAATAATTACAAAGCTGACGGAACAAACTGCGACACATCTGCGGCATTTTAAAATGTCAGTGTAGCTGTGGGCTTGATTGACAGTCACCCTGACGTGGCATTTTCACTTTACGACGTTATTCAGCTCGAAAGTGACAAGAGCAGCTTCTTCTTCTTGTAACTCCAGAACACAGGGAATTCATTATTGAGCAGGAACGTCTGACTCTGCATTTTCAGGGTGCGAGAGGCGGTTGGAGCAAAGCGACCTTGAATAAGTCATCGCTTCTGTCCCAGTTCCAGAGAGGTTTTTTTACTCTAATGGTTTATCAACACTCATCAACCCGGCTGCTCGTGGAGCGAAACACTGACCCCACTCTCAATGTGGCATCTTCTCCAGGGACGTCTCCGAAAACCTGAAGACAAAAGTTTTCAGCATGAATCCAGGTCGAGCAGCTACGAGAGGAATCATAAGCACAAAACATTTGAGTGGAAAACAGAAGAAAAGGCAAAAGGTGTGAAGGAAGTGCACATCCCATAAACCAAAAAATAATAAAACATGTCAGACACTTTGTCAGAAACAGCAGAGAGTTGTTAGAGAGACTGATATTCTTGACTCTTCCCTGATTAATTCATTGGATTCTGTTTATTTATCTTTATATTTTATGTTTTATATTTTCTACATTTTGTTTCTTTCATATAAGTGTCACCTACATGAGAGGATCCTTTGTACCTGATGAGATTCCTCCATCAGTTAACCCCCCCACCTCCACCCTCCTTAGAAGAAACTGCTATTACACACATAATACATTATCTTAATGGTCAGTGGGTATGTGCACTTTATATTAAATACTGACCGAGAGTGTGTGTGTGTGTGTGCGTGGACTCATTTAGTAATCTGTATTCTTCTCCGTCTCCCTTATGCTGCAGATGAGAATGTAGTGTCCAGCTAAGAGCACTTAGTGGAATTGGACGTTTTAGATCACACACACACACACACACACACACACACACACACACACACACACACACACACACACACACACACCACGTCTCCATGTCTTCAAAGGACATTATGTTGACTTAATTCATTTGTAGGAGACTAACTTTACCCTTAACTCAACTAACCCAACCATTAGCCTTAACACACACACACACACACACACACACACACACACACACACACACACACACACACACACACATGCACACGTACAGGGTCTTTGTGTGTGTATGTTTTTGTGTTATCCTACTGTAACCCAGCTGTGTGGGTCTGTATGTACCTGTGTGGTTGGATCTCCAGGGTCCAGAAGGACCACTACACCAGTTATACTTGTGGTGAGAGGTTAGTGGGAACCTGCAGGTGGAGCCGGGGAACTGGGTCAGGACCTCCCCCGCACTTTGGCACAGGCGGATTTCTCTGAAGCTCCACTGAGAGACACACAAACCACTTTGAAAGGAAAACAGAGATTCCAGGAGGGCCGTCGTCAGTCTCCTGTCTTCAATCAGCCCGGACAGCGTCCCCCCCCCGAGGCTTCAGCAGACTGATGGCAGAGACGGGAGAGTGTAAGAGAATGTGAGAGAGATGGAGAGAGTCATTAAGACTGCAGCCAAACATTAAATAAAACATATAGAGCAACATGCAGAGACAGAAACTGAGGTGTATTAATAATAACACTACCACGGGAAGGAGGGGAGACGAAAGAAGGGACATTCAACTGTTCATGTTTATTGGCAGTTTAATGATAAAACATGACATCAGGCCAAAAGCTCAGAAACACTTGTGATACAGAATTGAATTCCACAGATAACTAGAAGGACACACAAAGACTTCATAGCTCTGCTACGGCCCAACTGTCTCCTTAAGGAACCACATTCACCACAGCCACAAGTCACACACACTCAGAGATGCCAGATTTCTTTCATCAAGATCTGATTCTTGGATCAGCACTAAAATCGAATGGGTTTTTCCTTGACTGAGCCCAAATCGCTCCGATGCTGGTTCTGTTCAGTCGTTTTGCAGAGGAGCTCCCGAGCGAGTCAGGATCGCCAACCCTAACTCTAATGGCCTTCGCTGTTCTCTCCCACCTAATTTCATGGAAATAGTTTTTACATAATCCTGCAAAGTAACAAACAAACACTGATAAAAACATAATCTCCTGATGGAAGTAATAAAATCAAAGTTTAAGTCGTATCCTACCTTCTAAGTAAATCTTCGTAACTCCCCTGTGGTCAGGGAGACATGATGGTTCCTCAGTGAAGTGACTGGACTTCTCTTACACAACATGAATCAGTGGGAAATGAAACTTTTCTAAGGGTTGTGGGTCTTTTTCAGTCCCGTGAACTCAATCAACAGTTGACACACGGCTGCATGTTGCTGGCTCAGGTTCTTCATATAATCCATTCACCATCAGGATCATTATCAACGTGGCTACAGGCGGGAATCAATACACCGAAGGCAAAGGGTGCAGCGGTAATAAGAGGATAAATGATGTGAGTCTTTTCCTGACATTGCACTGGTCTCGAAGCCGTAAGCGTCTGTTTTCACAAACCTGCACGTCCCGTTGTAACTGGCTGTTAATCTGCTCCGGCAGAATTAACCTTGAGTCGTTCAGAGAAGGATGAGTCAGCAACATCCTGCAGGACATTTTCAACTGTACACAATCATGAGAGAGTTCTCAGAGATAAAGGTTTTGCATTTTATCCACCAGGTTCAGGATCAAATATCCCGACTGCACAGACGTCCTGATCCCCAGAGGATGAACCCTAACGACTTTGCTGGTCCCCTGATGTTCCAGCATCAACATGAGATCAATATGTTGTGGTTTTCATCAAAGGGTTTGAAAACCACTGTCGTCTGATAGTTTGGTGCAGACGTCCAGTGAAAGTATTCTAATAACTTCCAGAGTCAACTTCCTGAAACGACTCATGAACACTTACCTTCTCGTTCCTTATGGATTAAACTAAGATCCTGAACTTTGTCATTCAGCCTTTAACGGTTTTTACAATTCTTATCTTACATCGAATCGCTCTTTGATATCCAGAGGAAGAGAAGAGCTGGTTCCTACCTGGAGCTGTTTGACATTAATTTGATTGATTCGTGGTCTCAAGCAGATGTAACGTGACACTTTGCAGGACTTTAACATTCACACCATACGAGAGGAAAGAGAAACGACTTTAAGAAAACACTGCACATAACTGGGCTTCTTCAGTTCTATGATATATTTACAACAACTCTATTTCAAACTCTCCGTTGTTATGTATAAACACTTGTATACTGATATATAACTTAAGTAAATGTGTCGTACTCATTCCCTCAAAAATAAATGAACTGCTTTAGTTTGTTTCTGCGTCACGTCAGCCCTTTATTAAGCATATTACTCTTTTGCCAATATTTAGCCATATTTTAAAGCAGTAAATTGATTTTCACTTGAGGCCAACGCCGACCATCTCAAGGGCTTTGGGGGGGTTTCAACAAAAACATTATTTAGAGGTTTTTGTAATGGCTTTTTTATATTACAACATTTTAAATGTATTGTTTCCCTGCATTTCTCAAACTGCCTCCCAGCTAATAGTCTTTCCCATCATCAGTGTTGCAGACATTAATGCTTCATCAACCGAAAACCTTTAAATGTCAAATTAAAACCTTTTGCCAACATAAAGCCACGAGAGTCAATCTAGTATTGAATAATTCATTAAATTGTGATTTAAGGTAATTCATTATAATGCAATTCACTGTGTTATTGTTGTGGCTGCTTTGCTCATTTTCACCCACCAAATAAATAATATCCACAAAGATGAAAAGACTGAAGTAGAAAGTAGTAGTCGCAGGAACAGTAACGGCTTTTCAAATTAATAGCACTCCAGTATTTCTGTTGAGTGAATCAGTTTGGTTTTAAAAGGTTTTTATTGTGAAATATTTGCTGGAGCAGCAGATGCACGGCTTCATACTGTATAGTACTGGTATTTATTTGAGTACATAGGACTATATTTATACAAGTAAATACAGTAGTGACACCAGAAACCTCACAAAGGTCGGAGCCAAAGTAAAAGTTATCATAAAGAACTTGTGGTGAGATGTTTGGAGTGTTTTAGTTTGACAAACCTTTTGTATTGTGAAACAGTGATTTATAGCAGAAAGGTCGGATCCCCTGGTGAATGAGTGGAGTTCAGTGTCATCTCCAGGAACAGATCAGTGTGGTTGTGTTGAAAGTATCAGGAGTAGGAACTTTACTTCCTCTGAATGAAACGTTGGGACTTTGGCTCACAGGCAGCGTGGATGTGGGGGGGGACTCCTCGTTTGGAGAAGTAGCCTCGGCTCTGCCAAGTCTTAAAAGCCTCCCGAGCTGCAGGCTCATTGAGTTTTAGGGTTAAGAGTGCCACGTTTCATTTTACTTTGTTAAGTGCGTAGTTTTACCAAAGTTTTTCACTGGTGAGTCACTTTCTGTTTGTTCGCTTTAACTTTTGCATTAAATTCACAGTTGAGTAACTTCTGTGGCCAGTTGTGTTTACAGCTGTTAAACAATGTGGAGACATTTCACTTCCTGTCTTTTACTCAACAGTTTCATTGGATTCTTAAAAACTCAAACATGTAAGTGATGTTATATTCGTGGCAAATGCAAAAAGCTGCAAAGACAAACATGAATTCATTTATTAATACACTTCTTTCGTAAACGAGAAAGTAGCTTTGAGACCAATAACTATTACTTTAGAATTTAATACGTCAACACAGACTGAAAGATGCTGAAATTGAAAAGTGCCACGATAAATATCCACAGTCATTTGACCAGTGAGTTCATTTTCCACCTGATGTTAATGGGTTTTAGTTGATTTGAAAAGATACTTTGCTAATAACACAAAGCCAAATACTGGGAGACACTATCTCATAACGATTTTAAGATTTGCTGGGTGCAGATGTAACTGCAAGATAAACCCACAGAAATAATTAAAAGTACATAACAGAAATGTAGAAGACGTAGGTGATATCTCTTCTGATCCAGGAGCTGTTGATAATATAAAACTAATAACCTGTCATAACATGATGAGAAACATTATGTCTGAGCTTCTCCTCAAAGGATTATTATGTAAAAGAATCTGCGTGATCCACTTTTCTCTTGGTTTCTTATCATCCAGACACTTTACCTTCGTTCTCACCCGACTGCAGCAGCACAGACACGACCTGAAAGAAGTGTTTGCCCTCTTGAACTTAAAATAAAGAGACTTATTAGTTTTATGAGACAATGTGAGACGCAGCGATTTGCCTCAGTTAACCTCATTACCCCACAGCACACAGAGGAGGCGGGGGGGGAGTCGGTACAGAGAGAAAAGGGACAGATGGAGGAAACAGATCAGGCAGAGGGATATAATTACAAGGAGAGAATGAGAATAAGTGTAAATGAGGGTGAGACCGATGGGCAGCGAGTGGAGAACACTGAGGTGTTAGCTTCTGTCCACAGGTGAGTCAGAGCGATCAGCATTTCAACGTGGTCTCTTCTGGAGAAGAACTTGGATCAAATCTGGTTAAAATAACAGTTAAGATGGAGAAACGCAGGTAGAAGTACATTTTAAATATATCTTAAAATTGTTGAATCATTAATCCTCATGGTGAAAAACCTGCTTTGTATTTTGTGCGTATGCAAAGTTGATCTCCTGGAATGATGGAATACCATTAACTTTAATGGAGCGTGCGTGCATGAGTGCGTCAAACAATAACAGCAGCGAGTCCTCTAACAATGGAGGGGGGGGGGGTGATACCATCATGTTCTGTCTTTCAGAAGGAGAATTTAATTTGCTCACCCGGGCTTCACAATAGCAGGATCTGCTGATGTGGCAAATTCTGGATTTGAAAGGGAAATGAAGAAATGTTGACAAGATGCATAAATAAGAAAGATGCTCCAGGTTCAGGTGCTGAACTGGTCCAGTCCCACTACATGCTGCAGCACACTCACTGGTTTACTGTGACAGGGACACAAAGAGACTGGTCCTGTCCAACTACAGCACAGGGGAAGGGGAGGACGGACAAAACTGTTTCTTTCCCTGCTTCTCACTTTCTGCTAATATTATGCCCCCCCATTAATTTGGAATACGAATCTGAGTCGGTTAATTCTTCAGCTCAGACTTTCCTCAAAAACAACTCGTTAGTTCCTCTACCAAGATTTAAAAAACAGCAATTTCTCTCACATATTTAAAAATGCTAATTATTTCTACATTGTTTAAAAGTGGACATTATTAATTTTAGAGCAGTCGCCGGGTGCTTTGAGTCTCACAGAGTTTTATTCAGCACAATCTCATTCCTGATCCAACACCGTGGGAAAATCATTACTCTGTGAATTTGAGTGTTATGTGTTTCTATTTACTTCCACTGATAATGTATCTGACATGCTTATGCAGCTGTATGCGTGTGTGTGTGTGTGTGTGTGTGTGTGTGTGTGTGTGTGTGTGTGTGTGTGTGTGTGTGTGTGTGTGTGTGTGAGTGTTTATACTCAAAACAGTTTACCTTTCCTCTTACTGGATCTGCAGATCTCACATCACGAGCCCTCGTGACTGATGACCTCTATTCCCTTTGCATCCTGGGTAATAAGACCTGTACAGTTAACGGCCATCACACTTTTTCCAACCTGGCTGTCCTGTGCAGGGTTCGGTCTGTTAGATGCTCTCCTGTGGTTTCAGGTTCTACTGCATTCCAAGCAGCTGACCCTGTCGACCCGGTTGTAGCTCAGGAGGTTAAACAGCTGCCCTACTCACCAGAAGGTCGTAGGTTTGATCTCCCTCTCCTCCAGATACATTACCTTGGCCTCGAATAAGCAAAGGGTCCATTCTCCCCCTAATTCCCTTTGCTTGTCCAGTAGTTTTTCTGGTACAGGTGTGAAGGATCTTGTACAGATGGAGAAACTAAGAGAAATGTAACCAGCAAATCACCCAGTTTCCATGCTGTGTAAAAAAACTGCACTGAAAACAAGCTCAGGACCAAAGGGACAAGTTTCCCGTCTCCCACTGAGACGTGTGGTCCCTTTGCTGCGGGGAGTCAGAGATGAAACTCCATTTAAACAGGAAGCAAAGGGAATCAACCTGTGAACATGTTCCTGCAGCTGAGGCAACAGAAAGTCACAGTTACGCTGCTGCCATTTATCTTCCTCGTGTTTACATTTGTGCTGGGCTGTTCATTCTGAGTTGTTTCCTGTTTTATTTTGAATGTTTGCTCCTTGTGTCTTAACTTCCTGTCTTAACTTCCTGTTTCCCGCCCTTGTGATCGTCTGCATGTGTTTCACCTGGGTTCAATTATCGCTGCCTCCTTGTGTATAAAAGTCTCTGTGCGTCCCTCGGTCACTTTGTTGTGTTGCCTCCCTCATGTCAGTTGTGTGTCTGTGCTCCTTTGCTTTTTGTTCACCTTGTCTTTCTTCACATATTGTTTTTTTGTTAAAAGTATCTTTGCCTCTTACTTGGTCTGCAAATAAAGATATGTTCTTGTTATTCTTCACGTGAACCTGCTCCTGCATTTGGCTCCTTCAGCTCCATTTCATGATGAGAAACAGAGAAATGAGGAACAGAAGTGTAGTAGTTCTCAGCGAGCAGCCTAATGCTCTCTGAAGGTTGCACAATGTGCTTGTCTACGATGTCTGGACATGTGGGCTGTTGCCTGGAAACGCCGAGGGTTTCAAAGCCCTTGGTTAGAGTCTGTGACAGACAAGTCATTTCTTTGGCCAAAAATCATAAATCACAAATGTGCCTGGAGAGGTTTAAGAGTCGGTCCATCACCACGACGCCCTGTGTCCTCAGAAGACAGCCAGAAGAGGACTCCTTGGTCTCACAGCCCTTCAACAGCTGGACCGTGGAGCTCGGATCAGAACAGCTTACTGCTCAGCTGCAGCACAGACGGACGTGGGGTGAAAGCGTCTGCACGTCACTTGGCCACATTGATGCTCATTTGCATGATGCTGAACTCAGCAGACACACACAGCGACACAACATGGAGAAATGGTTGTGTACTTGTTCCTGACAAGAAACTTGAGGGCAAACTATACATGTTTGATTAGCAAATTAAATCACGGGACAAACATGAATTCAAATATTAAAATACACGATGATAATTAACAGGAAGCTTCTGGCTGCATTGTGTGGATGTTACTTTGAGACGTTTCCATGCATATACATGTATTCATGGGAATATTAGTTTTTTGACTTTGCAGTAGTAGTCAAGGTTGCAAGTAAATACCTTTTTCTTTTTTTACCCCCAGCATTCATCATGCTGCCATATTTCCTCTCCCACACCTTTCCACACACAAACTGTCCCACATGCTGTGGCCTTGGCCTTGGGCACGACATGCCACCCACTGTGCATGTTCAGCAGAGCAAACACATACATTAAAAATGCTTTGTGTTAATAAATCAGCCTCTGCAGCCACCGTGCTTTCATCTTTGTCGTGAATACATAGAGAAAGAAATCCATTTTTCTTCTGCCTGTAACGATACAAAGGTTTTCGAAAGCTTCCTTTAAGAGATAAGAGTGAAATAATATCAGGAGAAGATCAGGGTGAGAGAAGCGTGGAGGAAGGACAAAAAGGACACAACAAAAGAAACCAAATGAAATGCAGGCGAAGAAATGTATATGAAAAGAAAATCACCAGAATCAGGATCAACATGGGGGATTTGGTTGTGTATCCAGATGTGCACGCCACAGAAACACACACCACAATCTTCTTCAGAATGAAAAGCCGATGACTTGTTAATATCCAACAATGAACGTGAGCAGAAAGGTGTGATTCTCTAGAGGCGCGTGTTTGCAAAGCCAGGGTCGTTGTTTATGATCCAGTCAAACATCTCTCAGTTTCACCCAGAGATGTGTGACATCACAGAAGCTACATATATAATTATATAATTATATATTAAATCCAGGAAATAACAGATAAACGTGGATGTGCAGAAGAGTCAAAGAACTAGAATAGGACTGAGAGGAATGCAAACCTCTGCCAAGGCCAAACAATCTGAGTCACGATCATTCAAGAGGAAGTCAGAGAAAATAGTATTGGCCCTAATATGCTCCAGTGAAGTGTCCTGGGTTCTTCTCAGGCCCCATCCCTCACTATGTTCAAGTTAGTAAAGAAAAGATCCTGGGTCCGCCCCCTGATCCGGATCCACACAAAGTGTTTCATGCTTCTCTGACCCAAACTGCATCTCTGCACCCAGTTTCATGGTCCTGTCGTTTTGGGAGTCATCCTGCAAACACAGAAACACAGATGGAAACACGACGACCTTGACAAAACTAAAGGCTGCAGATTTTAGAGAAGTGTTTGGGTTTGTCAGACCTGAACTCAGCTACACAAACACACAATCAGCCCATGTCCCTTTGTGAACTTGTTGTTTATCTGCGTATCTCATGTGCTTTGTGCTGCACCTTTGTCGGTTATTGGAGTATTTGTATATTTTAGTCCTAATCCCTCTTTGTGTCTGTTGTTAAGCTCTGCGAAGGTGCGTTACTACTTCACTGTCTCAGCCTTCATGTCCTGATGCTGCTGCATTCACCGTCATCCTCAACGACCTCCTGCGTCTGACAGCTTCTCCATGACAGCTTCTCCATGAGCTTCCTCCCTCACACAGTATAACACCTCGTGGGGATGTGGTGAATAGAAGTGTCTGTTTGAACTGCGGCACATGAATATTACAGGTCCACCCACCGGTTGGAGGAAATCTTCTTCCCTGTGATTCTTTTTTAAATCTTTTTCATCAAACAGGGTTTCAGATCTAATTTACAGCTGCTGCTGAGGAACGACCCACTAATAAGACGTCTGTGATCACAGCTGAGCTCCCAGTTGAAAGGAGTCGGGGCCTGTGGGTCTCTAAAGTCGAGCTGGACCATTGAACCTTGCTAGAAGATAATAAGACGTACTTTAAATGATCCTGAAGGCAAATGGACATGGTGTTGGATCGTAAAGTCAATTCTCTGCTTGTGGAAGAGTTTCACCTGTAGTCGCCTTCATTTGAATCAGGTAGATACGATGTTTTCATCAAACTTCTGCATCTAAGTTATGAAGTATTTGCCAAAGGACGAAGTTCAACAGAAACAAACGAGCAGCTTTAGTTTCTCTGAGTGTCGATCAGGACTCAACGTTACTTCTGGAGTTTCTCTCCTCAGATACAGACTCTCACTCATCTCCACGCTGGGAGAGAAGTGAGAAAAGGCTTAGACTGGGATTATGTGACCTTTAACAGCTTCATGTGACCCAAAGACGACTTTGCTCACCTGACTTCTATCCCAGGATTTAGGGACCAAAGGTTTAATTAATGCAGATGAAAACTGTTTGATGCCCCCGACTGGCTTCAAGTCTGATCTCTGTCGGTCTGAAGCACGACTCCTGTCACATGAGCAAGGCTGACTTAGACAAAGCAGAAGGAGAAAGTCATTTAAATCTCATAAACGTTACAAAAGCACTCCCACGAAATGTTTAACGTTTTCAAAGCATATTTCCCTTCAGAATGAAGAGCACACACACACACACTTACTGAATGAGTCCAAACTGCTCTTCACACAACAACGTGTCCTCACTAAGAAAATAGAAGCACAAACATTCAGCTCACATCAAATTACTTTGTGATATTCAGCGTCAACACTCACAGGATGCATGCAACCATAAACACAGATCACAGCAGGCCATTCTGCTGTGTACATACTGTATAATGGGTTTTCCCTTTATGCAACGTGTGCACCGCTGCAAACACACATTCTCATTGCTCACTTTGCGTTTGGCAGGAAAGACTGAAAGACCAAACGTGCATTCATTTTCACAGCTGACACAATCGGTCTCCTCCTCATACATCACACGGAAACACTGCTTGATAAACACACACACACACACACACACACACACACACACACACACACACACACACACACACATGAGCCCTTTCTTGGATATCTCACCCCCCATCATGACGCACAGTACACACACATCTCCACGTTTGACAGATATGGTGGTCCTGCTCAGCTCTGATGCTGGTCCCTCTGGATTCACCTGGTATTAGCAGTGGCCCTGGTTTAGCATGGGGCTGTTCATCACAGGAGACAGGCCCATTTCAGCTTCTTTCAGACATGCACTGAGGTACATTTCCCTGATATCATCCTCAGGGGCTGTATGTGGCTACGCTAATGGCCTCTGGTAAAATGTCCAGAAAATGGCAGGAAACGGCAGGAAGGAAAATGTCATCCACCGCGAGCGAGTGGACGAGCTGGTGACCTTCTGACCTACGATGAAAACCAAACTGTAAAAACGAAATGTCTCAGGATATGAAATGGTGCCAGAAGCGAAGAAGACGACAAAGAGGATGTCAGATTGGGGAGAAAATGACCTTCAAGAGCTTCTGGTGATAAGAGCCGACGCCGATGTCTTTGTGCTGTTAACAGAAACGTGGGATTTCTGCAGCGGTATCCATACGTCACGTCCTGACTCGTGAACGCTCCACACACGTGCTAAGACATTTTCCTGTTGTTGTGAAGGCGTCTCCCCCGACAATCTCCTGCTGCGGTCTTCATATGAGAAAGGCAGGATTTAGAAAATACCAGAACAGACGTTTTACAGAGGTCAAGTTGAAAACAGCTTCAGAATATCCACATTTAAACCATCTAATAAGATAATCCACACACTAATGTATGTACGGACAAAATGTGCATCACAAATACAACCACAACCCACGCGGCTCCTTAGCTGTTGTGCGACCAACCAGTTGTGCTTAGTAAACACCAACACATCCCTTCCTTCACGACTGGTGAACAGATTATCGTCCCCACAGCAACTTGTTGTGAGGAGCTGTCGGCACAATGAGTTCACGATGTGTCACAGTAAAGTTGAGGAAGCCTGATTTCCTCCCGGGGCTGAAACCACTGTGCAGGGTTAATGTCCCAGTTGTACCAGTTAACCCTGATTCACAGTACTGGTCCCTGCACCACCATGTCCCCCTGTGAGGCTGATCATGATGTTAATCAGATTAAATACATGCTTGGATTTCTTAGTAAACATCGTTAGGACAAGCAAGTGGTTTTGAACCAGTGGACATTAGATAAACTGGGGCTAGCTGTGTCCCCCTGCTTCCAGTCTTTATGCTAAGCTAACTTAACCAATGGCTATTCAACGGGAAAAAAAGGAATTTGTGTGAACTTGCAATAATAAGTTTAAAATGTTGTCATAAGTGAATAAAGTAAAAATGTAGTAAAGGAACATTGATATTTACAGTCAGAAATTCATCAAAGTTTGAACGAGCTGAAATAAATTTAGTCCAAAACAATGAAACCGACATGACTTAACTTTTTAAGATTGAACATTTATTTAGAATATATTATTTAGTGTGTTTTCCTTCCTCTCGTGCGCACAGACAACAACAGACAATATTCAGCCTTTATTCCAACAGCTGAAACCGGCTCGTGGGCTGCATTCGTTTAAAGGAGACTTTAATCTCAGAGCTGAACTGATCCCTGACCTGCTGAATTATTGGTTTGAATGAATAAAGTTCTTATTGTCTGTAAAGATTTCACATTACAACTCTGAGTCTCAGGGGGAAGCGACTGACGGGCTGAGCCGGTGCTCGTCTGTCTGTGTGTGTCTGACTGTGTGTGTGTGTGTGTGTGTGGGGGGTGCTGCAGGGACACTGACCTCGTCCCTGCAGAAGCCGTCTCCTGCTGAATTAGTCAGATTTGTATTTTCTCAGGTCAGTCTGCCCGTGTTCTCTGAGACGTCTTCGTCTGTGGCCTCTGCTCCGTCTAATATTTGTTCTTATATTAAATTCCCCCAGGGTGAGGGTTTCATCAACTGCTCGGCGTTTTCAGCGTCTGGAGGAAGTGGTCGTAATATTCTCATTCTCCTGCCGGCTGTTAAAGGTGAAGAGCTGCAGCTCCGATTCAGACAGAGGAGACGTCCCCTCAGTTATTCACAACCAAACAGATTCCTCCTCCTATTTGTGATTCCAGCGTCATGTGTGGACGTTATACTAATCTGTCAATCTGCAATTTCATATGTGCAATATCACACCATACATATTGTTATTATTATCATGAATTACTATAGTTCCTTGTGTTTATGTTGTATTTTTTTTATGTTTTAATACTTTAACTTAGTGTTTCATTTCTATTTCACTTTCCCCCTTTTTTCTGCTTTAACATGGTTTAGGTTCCAGTTCCAGTTAGACCAGTAAGGTTTGAGAAAGTCTCCAGGAAATGAGTGTGTGTGTGTGTGTGTGTGTGTGTGTGTGTGTGTGTGTGTGTGTGTGTGTGTGTGTGTGTGTGTGTGTGTGTGTGTGTGTGTGTGTGTGTGTGGTTAACCTCTCCAACCAAATCATTGTCTCTTGTCGGGGGATTCACACGTGCGTGACATGGTATGAAAGACATGAAACCACTTGCACACATATAGGTCGACACAATGTTCACACAAATGGCCATGTGTGTGTGTGTGTGTGTGTGTGTGTGTTGTGTGTGTGTGTGTGTGTGTGTGTGTGTGTGTGTGTGTGTGTGGCTCCTCTGCAAAGGCATTTAGTAAATGTGAATGTGTTAAATAGCTCAAAACCTCTAGCCTGTGCTGTGTGTGTGTGTGTGTGTGTGTGTGTGTGTGTGTGTGTGTGTGTGTGTGTGTGTGTGCCTTACCTTATTTAGCCTCTCCCTTGTTGCTTGCCACCCTCCCTTCGCTTCACCTTTATCCCTCCATCTCTTCCCCATCATCACCTCCTCTACATGACGCCATCGGGTCGAATGTTCCACCGCTGAGATGTGACAACCACACACAACAGTGAGGAGGAGGATCATGGGGAAGCTGAAGCATGTAGACTGATGGATGGAGAGAATAAGGAAAGTGAAAGTGACCAAGGAAGGCGAGAGGTCAGACTGTGAGAAACCCACCGATCACTTCTCAGCAGAACAACGGATTCAGATGCAGAGTTGATTCTCTTCCTGTAAATAACCCCCCCACTCTCCATGTGGTCGGGTTCACTTGATTTGTCTGAATTTGAGGGAGAGTTGAAGTGCTGGAGTTTCCATGAAGTCACTAAACGTTACAACGTTGTGTTATTGTTATTCAGAGCGTCCACAACACAAGAGCTCAGGAGGATGAACACACGACACATCCAGCTCACGGATGTCATTTAAAATGTGTTTCATGAATAGGTATTAAAGGAACCTGAAGTAAAAACATGACTAAGTAAATAAACTAATAAATATGTTAATATGGTACCAACAGACCTTAGAATGTGGGAATAGTGGAAACCATGTTTGAATACAGAATCTCTCAGCAGATCAACACACTCCCTGTTGGTCTGTCTGATGAAACACTGGATCTCTGACTATCTCCACAAGTTTGTAAGTTAGCGTCAACTCCTCTGAAAGCTCAGCAACTTTACCACATGTCATTAATCTGCCGGCGACTGGAAGCACAAGCAGATGGCTTTTATGAGCCGGCTTATTTCCCACAGGTCCTGGTCATATTGACTGGATATGATGTGACTTTTATCACAGTTTTAATGTGTATATTTGTGAATGTGACATCTCCAGTGAAGAATAACACTAATATGTCCCAGCTACAGCAGTGAGTCATTAATGAGTTCAACATGTGCCTCAACAGAGGTTTGTCTTCACCCCCCTCGGTGTCACATCTCTGATCCTGGTTGTTCACAGTGGAAACGGAGCTGATCCAGTAGCACGTGGTTGGTTAGTACTGGTGTTCATCATGTAGCTGCAGCAGGAACACGACAACACGGTGTCTCCAACCTGAGGAACGATTCAAAGTGAGTCAACACCACAGGAACTGGGACTCATTAGCATCGAGATCCGGATCAGGACTACAGGGCTTGAAGGGACCAGTCCAGGTTCAGAACTACACTCTGAGGTGATGTCCAGGCTCAGTTGACTCAGGTCCCGTCGGCTGTCCACTTTACACTTCACACTGCACACTGCACATGCCTGTAGTCAGGGACAACATCCGGCTGTAAACTTTGGGTCTGAGCCGCACTCTTGTCCAAACACGGCTTAAGTGGTTAACTCTCAGTCAACTGCACTGGAAGACGCCCGGGGCTGGATAGTTCTTTTCCCTGCGTGAGCCACTGAGTCAAAGCTGCAGTTTGTACAGTTTGAATGTGTAGTTCCCCCTCACATGGTTTGAGACAGATTTCCTTGCCTCCAGACCTCTAGAGGAAGCACCGCGGACTGGAGCCCTCTCAATGCACCACTGTGTCTCGTGCTCGTCCTCGTCTCTGCGGCTCGCCTCCTACACGCTGCCTCTGATGTCGGATCTTCCAGCGAGGCCAGATTGTCCCCGAGGCAGCTCCAGGCGCAGTGACGACAGCCTCTCTGCCAGCCAACAGGCCCCTTCTCCTGGGAGCCGCACAGACACACACTCAGAGAGAGATGACACCGCTGGGCTCAGTAACATGCATCTCACACACGGAGCTCAGGCTGACATCCCCCTCGCAGCAGCGTGACGTGTTGGAGTGTCTCCGCCTGTGTTCAGTACGATCCGTGAAGCGCGGTAATTAAATCACAGCCATTTACAGGCTCAGTGGACCAATAAAGAACAAGAGTCGATGAGAGACAGTGAAAACAGAAGTGATCTGCTGTCTCCTGACGGGTTATATTAATTATATGTTTTAACTGTGAGGAGCTTTCATCACTCACATGTACGACAGCTGTTATTATTATTCTCTAAACACGGATCAGACGGATTTGAACTGTGACCGAGTGTAGAGACAAAATCATGAAGATCCGTGTTTCAAACGCATCAGTAAAGAGACACAGATCTGCTACAACATTAAATGTATTAAAAACATAGTTACTGTATTTTTTATTCTGTCCACAACAATAAATCATGATAACTCAACTCATAACAACTGGTTTGATTTGTGTACAAACTATAGAGATATGAAAGTCTAAAAAACATAATAATTAAGACATTACCATTAGCCACAACTAGCATCCTCCATGCTAATATACAATTTTGGATTTGTATATTTGGATTTTATTTTAGGAAACAAAGATTGATCAACATTCATCTAAATGTAAATTCACCCGTATTTAACTGAGGCTTGTTTTCATCGGCTCTCCCTCCCAGCTGTTGACTTCCTGTAGTGATGAATATCAGTGCACTAACAATGGGACAAATTGATCCAAGCCTGTGAAGCAATTCAACAACTTTATTCTGTGAAGTAAAACTAACAATAATCTGCTAATAAAGAGAGATTATTGGCAAAGTGATTCATCTGAATCAGTCATTTCTTTAATCTGTGGTCATGTTTTCTTAATGTCTCTGAACCTTCACACAGACGATGAGACGGGAGAATAAAATCACAGCTAAAGTAGAAACTAGTTTTCACAGCGATAAAGAATTTATTAATTATGCATTGATGTTAATTTTAAGGGAAAATAATTTGTTTCGTAGAAAATGTTTCAACAGAGAAAAAAGCCAGAGAGACAAACAAGTCGCTGATTTAACAGATGAATCCGACACTTCAAAGCTCCACAGGAACTTCTTCTGTCAGGATTGCCTGTATGTATGTGTGTGTGTGTGTGTGTGTGTGTGTGTGTGTGTGTGTGTGTGTGTGTGTGTGTGTGTGTGTGTGTGTGTGTGTGTGTGTGTGAACTGTAAACACCTGGAGATTAGATCTCACCTACGATGCATCTCTGAGGGGGTTCTGACTCTATTTATATCACCTGACCACATGGAGGCTTACATCAGTAAAACAAGATATCATCAAACTTATGAAAAACTACGAGTGTGTTTAAAAAAAGAAAAGCTGAAATCCCAGTTCTGTTTCAAACCCTTGTTTGTTCTCGTTTTCACAGAAATGTCACTTTTTCACGTCAGTAACTTTCAGGACTTTGTTTGAACAGCTTTAACGATGCTCATCGTGGATATGTGAGTCGCACGGAGACTTCACACACACACAGACACACACACAGACACACACAGACACACACACACACACACTCTGACAAAGCTGCATTGATTTAGTTAAAAGCTGCTGTTTGCACATTGTCCAAGTTCAGACCTCGGATCTGTAACTGTGAATGAAACAGTTCTGTAGATGTGTGTCACACTGGGGATGTTCCCGAGTCCTGACGCTGCAGCGTGACATTGACTCAGCAGTTAAAGTGTCAGCGCACCTCCCATCAGCTCAGCATGATTCACTGAGGTAACGTCTGTGACTCCTTCACCTCGGCTCTGATTCCTCCTCTTCTCTTTGGGACACGACCTCTGGAACGTCTCAGGAATCACAGCAGCAGTGAGATGAAATCTCCACTCAGAAAAACACAGACACTTTAACTGGTGCGTGGTTGAGAACAAGTTCCTGTGATTTAAAGTATTTAAGAAATCCGTGAGTCAGAGCTTCAGACGATGTGACTCGTGTGTTTGAAACACTTTCTCCTGATCAACATCTTTATATTGTGACTTAATAATCATGACTCAGTCCTCAGTCTGGGAACATGTGGCCAGACAGATGTGCTGAAGGTGACTGTCAGCTGTGTGAGGCTGTTACACAACTGAGCCACACGTAAACAACTAGAAGTGTCTTTTCACATACGTGCTCGGCTGTACAACGGAAACTACTTGAGTATTTCACTAAAGGACACGTCACATAACTTTGTGGAACTTCTGGATTTTCATTCTGTAAATAAATAAATTCACAATAAATGATTTCTTAGAATGGAGATTGTTATTAAATCTCGTCTTTGTCTCCTGATTCAGAAACTTCAGGCTTCAGTCTCTGTATCGTGACGTCAGTCGACTTCTGAAACTCCTTCAAACTGCAGGTTTCCACCAGCAGCGAAAATAACTGAGCTGCACTTTAGGTTTGAGAAAAGACGAGGGCTGGAAAGGAGGAGGGCGATGAGGGTGGGGGGGAGGTCGGCAGTTTCTAATCTCGTGTCTGACGCTGAGTCATCAAACAGATAAAGGGTCACAGGCTGAGACAATGCAGAGGAATGGAAACACACACAGACACACACACGCACACACACACACACAGACACACAACCTTACATGTGCCAAGGACGTGAACTGGCTGACCTCGGTGTAATTATGAGGATCATCGTGTTTCTGTCGCTGTGTTTGAGTTGATTCTTGTTTTTGTGTTGAATCACTGGTTTGAAAACACGTGATTATCCAAAATAATCCCTGATATTTAATAAAAAACATTTATTAAGACATGTAGAACTTGTGATCTTTCTTCTTTCCTTCGTTCTGACTTTGAACTGAAGGTCAAATTGCAATTCCAAATATCAGTTATTTCCCCAGAACTGAATTGAATGCAGCCTGTAACAAAACCAACACGCTGCATTAGATGTTCAGTCAGTTTATTGTTCTGTGGCTTCCACTCGTCTCTTCAGGAAATAGCCCGTATCCTCCAGGTAGACAGGAGTGCCTCTCACGTCCATCACAGAGTCATCACCGCTGAGAATCCATCCGTGAAATCAGAAATGTAAGAGGGAGCCAAAGGTAATGTTGTTTTATTCTTATATTCCCGTCATCGACCACGGCTCTCAGGCTGTCTTCTCTCACAGCAGACGTGTTGACACGTCATTGCAGGATTTCCAGTGATTTCTTTTCTCTTTCTGGAGATCACAGACTAAATAAAGATGGACGACGTGTCTCCACTTCTTCTGAACATACCTATAATCAACTTCCTATTCAAAGTATCGTGGACTTGACACCGTCTCGACTCTTCTGAAGGACACCAGCAGGACGCACGTCTCTCCAGGGCATCGCAGCAAGACCAAGGTTTTCATCTGGAACGTCCCACTTGTAGAAGTATGGATTTTAATCCCGTTGGACAGTTCAAACAGAAAGTTCAGGGTTAGTTTCATCATTGTGAGAGATGTAGAAAAGTTTTAGTAGTTTTTAGGTTTTCTTCTCTTTAACATTTAGTGTTTACAGATTACCTCATTTACTTACAGTCTCTGGAAACGTGTACATATCATTATGTAAAATAACTTTAAATGTTAACTAGTTTGAAATGTACTGTAGAGAAGGTCTACAGAGAAAGTCGGGTGACGAGTCCTAATCCAGGGACTAAATGTCCTTTGCCTGGACTGCGGTGTCGTCTATAACCTGGGAAACAGTTGGACGTTGTGTGTTGTACATTCTAGAGGACAGGGATATATCACTGATCTGTAGATTAGCTGTAAGAAGTTGTACAGCTGAAAAGAGCACAGAGCTCAGACTCATGGATGAATTCAAAGAGGTTGAAGAAAACTCCTGCATTAAACGAGAAGTTACTTGAAGGACACGAGTTTACCTTTGTATGATTTGCATCCTGTGAACATGCTGATGGGGGGGGGGGCTCCTGCATGGTCCCTGTGCATCATCACTGATAATGTTCCGTCACTGACGACCACAAGTGAAGTGATTACAACACACAAGTGAAGAAGTGCAGACACAGTGCAGAGCGGTGGATACAACACATTTTGTGTAGTTTATGTATAAACTTTTTAAAATTAAGGCAATAACAGAAAAACAGCAGGAGAAGAAAAGAGATTGATCCTTTTCTCATAAGAGCAGAACAGCTTTGGGCTTCAGACGTTTTCTTTAATAAAGTCGCCCTCTCAACTGTTTTCATATCGGTTTTACTTCCTTTACCCTTTTCTTTTTGGTTTGTTTTACTTTATTTCATTAATGTATTATTTGAATTTTCTGAGAGCCACTGAGATATTAGTCCAACCGTCAGGGAGCAGCAGTGGGGTTGAGGCCCTGAAGGCTCCTCGCTGATGGTTCCTCTCCAGCTACAGATTTATTCAGCCGCTCCTGGGATTGATCCGGCTTCATCTTCCTGTCACGAGGTTCTGAAAAGGTTCCACAGACACTGGGGAAGCAGACGGTAGATTTAGTAAAGATGCACGTACTTTAATAAACTGTTTTTGAATCGCTCTCACTGCTGCGACCAGTCTGCTGCTGATGGAAGGTACGAGCAGGCTGTGAGGAGAGTGAGGTTGAGACGGGGCCGTTGTGCATTGAGCCAAAGACGGATCACATTGATTAATGAAAGGTTCCCGATACACAGTGTGTGTGTCCTTGAGTTGTGGAGCGCTTCCACATCTACATCAACACAAACCAGAGTTCTTCTTCTGTGCACTTTTGCAAAGACAGGCTCCAATATGGTTTCCTCATGGTGATAAACACTAATGCAGATTAGGTAAGTGGAGGAAATGCATGTTTCTATCTGTCATAATACGCTCTCACATTAGTGCTGGCTCGTAAAACACACACTCGACCAGCGAGGGGCAACGAGCAGTGAATTAGAAGGTTCCCTAAACCATCAAGTGAGTAATAACAATAATGAAGAGCTGCTAAAACGACTTTATGTGACTGCAGCTCTGGGAACTTTCCATCGAACACCGACGCTTCTTCTTCCTCAATTACACCAGGAAGAGTTGTGTGTCTTCCCCTCAGCACGCGCACACACACACACACACACACACACACACACACACACACACACACACACACACACACACACACACACACACACACACACACACACACACCTTTACACACACACAGACATTTTCCCACACTGGTCCTGAGCCACAGTGAGAGGGACTGACATGACACTTAAGCTACTGACAATAGTGTATCCTGTTGAGTAGGGATACACACACACACCACACACACACACACACACACACACACACACACACACACACACACACACACACACACACACACACAGACACACACTACAGGAGACTTCCTTCTTGAATTTCAATAATCCAAAGGCCTTTAAACACCTTTGCACAGATTGATTAAAGATGGATATGTAAATTATTAAGGGAGACATATTATCATTAAAGACATCCACTGCCCCCAGTTGAATCTGTCTCTGTGTAAATGTGAAGTCATAAAGTCTGTGATGCAAACCAGCTCCAATCAGGGACGTATTCTTCACTCCATTGAATCTCCTCAGGTTTCTCTCTGATCCGTCCTGAGGGGTTTCTGCCCCAGCGAAGACGAGGGGAGACGCTGATGAATGGACGCTCCTCACTGTGTCTCCTGTGATCCGTCCAGCACAGACGACCACAAACACCAGGACCACTGAAATCAATCACCTGTTATTCCCCCCCCCCATCATGATAACATACAGTCCTTCACTTGTTTTGGCTTCATCACTTTTTGGGCTTATTCCTTCCTTCCAAATTATTCTGTCTCTCTCTCTCTCTCTCTCTCTTTGTCTGAATTCATACTCTCTCATGACTCACACCCTGCCACTCACATTGTGCTGCGCTCAGCAAAATGTGGAAGTGTGTGCACGTGTGTGTGTGTGCATATGTGTGTGTGTGTGTGCTTCTCCAGTATGTGACTTTAATACTGATTTGTTGCCCCTGACAGCAGCAACATCTCAATCCACACTCTCCTGGATACAATAAGAATTGTCTGTGTCACTTAATTCGTCTGAGTTTCTCAAAACTCCACACACACACACACACACACACACACACACACACACACACACACACACAGACTCACACACTCTCCAGCATCATTGTGTCATTATTCAACACTGGACCTAATAGATGGGCTCACAGGTCGTACTGTTACTACACAGTAGTACACTAGTTACTATTCTTTTCTTTCATTCATTTTTATTTATTTCAAACATGTTAATATAAAAAAGATAAATTATACCAAAGTGACAAAATATATTATACATTATTAATCCATAAATCATGAATTCATAATTATATTATAGTAGTAGTAGTAGTAGTTAGTTTTATTACTTGAAAAGTTTTTCACAGAATCACTTTCCTCAGACTGTCCATTGCTGCAGCCTCTGTCTGAAACACTTGGTCCCCCCCCCCCCCTTCTGATAGAGTGTGTTGTGATTGGTCAACAGCTTCCAGCGAAAGACGGACATGTCCCCATCCTCACGTACTTCACTTGTCTTTGTTGAGTGGAGATGAGCCAGAAGTGACGAGATGTTTCAGGAACTTCAGGAAGTTTCTTTACCAAACATTTCTTTTGTGTTTTCGTACTTTCGTATTCTCTCTGGTGCGCTTCAGCAGCTCGACACATACGTTCACACATTCAGCAAGAAATGTGTTTCTTCATGCGGGGGGGGGGTTAATTGCCTGAAAGCGGAGCCGGGCTACATCACTCCATTATTTATTATAACAGTGGAGGTCACTCGAGGACACGACGGCTGCTCCGAGCACTTTAGAATCCGACTGCAGCAAGTTCATGTAACACTGTTCAGCACATCCAGCGTCTCGTGGTGGAGTTAGATTGCATATTGCAACTAACTGAATCGACCTCACCTCCCCGTCTCCCCGTCTCCCCGTCTCCCCGTCTCCCCCAGCTCCAAGGACCTCCAGGGGCTTCAACATGAAACCTGAGAGCTTCTCTCCAGAGCCTGTGTTTGGTTTGTCTGCTCTGGGCTTCGGTACCAACATGAACTCTGTGGAAGACGACCCGCTCCCCATGTGGATATGAAGGGCTTTACTAATAACTATATAATTATGAAGACGTAACATTTAAATTAATCAAATCTCTTCAAACCAAAGGGGTTTTGTTGGTGACACACAAGTGAAACACAGAGAAACAGCTTCAGGACAACAAAGAGACAAGTCTTCCTTCTGGGAAGGAACAGGACAAAGGTGTGTGTTCATGTGTGTGTCACCGTTCCTTGTCCTGACATTTGGGTTTATTCTTGGACTGCTGGAAGGTACAAGAACCTGTGGGGAGGGCGGACACACACACACACACACACACACACACACACACACACACACACACACACATATGCTGACAAAATGACAAAGACACACACTCGCATGCACGCTTCAAGCACACACACACACTGGCAAAGAGACACAACTCAAACACACACACATGGTTGCCTCAACGACCCTAAACCCAAGGTGACCTCTGATTAACACACACACACACACACACACACACACACACACACACACACACACACACACACACACACACACACACACACACACACACACACAACTAAGGTCTTCATCACACAACTGCAATTCTCAAAATAATCAGCGACATCTGAAATAACTGCAATGATCATAACTTGTAACCCCCTCTTGTAATCCTCACTGGAGCAAAGTACACAATCTAAACCTAAGAACTCAGTAGATTTACTGTAAAAACAAAAGGTTTCACACAACGTGAATCCAGTAACGACTCTTCCTCTCTGCTTATGCTTCGTTCCTTCAGTGCGATCAGTCATCAGCAGGGTGATTAGCACGAGGGAGAGTGAGAGGGGGAGTGAATGTGTCACAAAGATGGAGAGGGACTGAGTGATAGAAGGGGGTTGGAGAATGAGTGAAACCCATTACAACAGGTCTAAACGGAGATTTATGTCGGCCAGAACTTATTACAGACGAACGGAAGATGAACAAAGCGCTGGCAAGAGAGAGCTGGAAGGAAGCCATACATTATTCATCCCATTCCTCACAGCCTCCAAACCCTCCTCCAACTTCCCCTTGTCTCAGTCCCTTTATTTCCCTTTGTTTTATGCCTCCTGTATTTCTGCCCTTTGTTGGATTAATATGCAGAAATGGGATCTGAGGCAGAACGTCCAGGCTGGAAAGGACGAGTCCGTCCTGGTGAGGTTGGCTGCAGGGGTTTTATTACAGCTTCCACCATCGGGTTTCTGAAAGATGTCCACAGACGAGCCTCAGAACGCTGGTCTCAGTATCTCTGGATCCGGAGGAGAGACCATAATAACATGAGGGACACACACCCAGGTCTGATCGGCCTGTGGTGAGTCGGCCTGGGCAAAGGGTGAGTGTGATTTGATGACTGATGACATGTCCCTTATGTTTTCAGGTTGTCCGTCCATCCGTCCGTCCAATTATTTTGAACACAATATCTCAAGAACGATGTCAAAGGTCAAGGTTGCCCGAGTTGCCCGAGCAGCCCAGAATAAACACACACTACGTCCCGAACATGTGCGGACATTGCATGAACTTAGCAATTTAATATCTGCTTAACAGAAACATCATTTCATACCCTGAAGAAAACCTTGTCCTGACTCTACTCCTACTTTGGCTAAAGATGTCTCAAACACAGCGTCCTAATTCTTCAGGATACAATCAGTAGGAAATAATTAAAAACATGCATCACAACCCGAGTCCAGAACGCCCCCGGGCTGCGTCTGAGTATCCTGACCAGCAACACGATTCGTTTCACGGCTGCCGACAGCAAGAGCGTCACACGGGTGGATGACATCATCACCCAGTCATGGGAGTGAAACGGGGGGGGGGCCTCCGAGCTGGGATTGCATAAGATTCTGTTACAGAAAGCAACGCCCCTTTCTCTCAGGAGAACTGTGGTCAGGATGCAGTTCTGATTCAAAATGTGCGATGTCTAGAGATGGTTTGTAAATGTCAACTTCTCACCTGATTTCAGTTCAAATCTTTCTTAGAAGTTTTTGCCTCGATCGCAGTTTTCAAGACAATTTAGTCCAATTAGAAATATATGAATTGGGGGTGTGGACACCATGTGACAGGAAATACCAACAGGTGCAGGCTGCAGGTGGGCGTGTCAGTGAGGCCCACCCCCTCCACTTCTTCAAATGTCACGGTGGAAAAACCCACGAAGGTGCAGAACAAAATGTCAAACTCAAGGCGAAACATTTATTTTCGCAGTGTTGCACAGACAGGAGTCAAAACCAGCTTCTCTGCAGACGTGATTAAATTCTTTAGTTCTTGTTCAGTGAAAGAAAAGAAAGCGAGAGGTCACGACTCCACCAGTGAACAGGAGAATTATTGACTGACACATTTCAGCTGTCTGAGCGAGTTTTGACCTCTTGACGTTTTAGTGCCTCCTGCCTTCACCTTGAAGACGAAGGGTAACCCTCCTCTTCTCCTGTGTGATGGATACAGATCTGAACATCTGAAGGGCTCCAGCACAGAACTGTATGTACAGTAAAGATGTGAAGGACAGGAGGACATTAGATATGCATCTAAAACCTGTTGGGTGGCAGGTTTTGGTTTGGTTTGCCAGCATGAAGATGACTTTGAGAGATTATTAAAATGATTACGATGACGGAAACGTACAGGTTTGTGTTGACTACGGAGCGCGTGGTCAATGTCATCGTCTGAGCTGGATCAGCGTTAGATGACCGTGCACGACACACATGACTTTCTGTGTCAAGGTCAAAGGGTTTTTCATCTTTAAAAAGCACAAATGTAAATGAAATGATGTGATAACTAATATTGCTGAATGACCTCAGTTTGTAAACAACCATCATGTTTCTTGGTTGGGTAACAAGCTCCTTGTGTTCCTCGTCGACCTGCCTCTTCAAATAATAGTTGCAAAAAATGTTCTGGAGCAGATTAAACCCTTCCTGCCCTTTCAGTTGCTCTGCTGCTGATCCGTCCTGGCATTTCTCTGCAGGCGTTCATGAGGCCAGCTGTCACTGACAAACCGGGGCCTTTCAGCCACGATATCCAGAGGAGACAAGAGACCAGAAGAAGGTTGTTCCCACTCTTCTCTGTCTCTCGGTGTGTCCGGGTGTTTGTTTCTCTTCCAGCTCGTCTCCTCTCAAGGTCACAGGGTGTTGACATCCTGTGGTTTGCTGCACGTTTGCTGACATGCAAACGGTCGTTCGGTGTTTTCTCCCTTTTAAAGAGATAAATAAGAAAAAGGCCTTGACTACAAATCAACTCTGCATTTACACCGCAGGCGTGTCTGTGTATCTCTCTCTTGGTATTTGCTTTCTTACGCTGATAATTAATTCCACTGGACATTTAAACAAATCCTGATTTAGCAGCTACACACTGTTTAAACTGTGATGACTGAGAGAGCGAGGCCAAAAGTTCATCGGAGGTCCCTCGTCCCCGGCAGCAGCTCCAAGCGCTGACTGACCTGCGTTGGCAAAGCACAGCTGATCAGCTCACGTCCAAAGTGCAACAGCAGCTCGTTGGTTTCCCAGGCCGACTGTGATGAAGAAGATGTTTCACTGATGAAAGTGCTGCTTTGAAGAAGCAAGTCCAACCACCGTCTACTTGTCAGAACACATGAGAGCCGACAGAGTTTACATTTAATTCTCCTTTAAAGAGTTTGGCTAAATTTAAATACGGAGCTGCTCTAAGATGCAGAAACAAGAGGAAGAAAAACAGCTGGTGTCAATAACACTGATAATAATAGATGAAGAATATTTACCTCCTCCAGAGAGGTCAAGCTTTACCCTGTCTGCTTGTTTGTTTGAATGGATTTCCATTAATAGTCTCTCAAGTCTCTCAAGTGTCTTCAGAGCCTTGAGCAGCAGCTGGAATCACTGCTGAGAACGAGTGGCTGGAAACGACTGACGACCTGAGACGAGAGGTGAGGAACCTGAGGCACTGGCACAAGTTCATTAGCCGGGTTCAGATGAGAGGAAGTGACACAGATGAGGCTGAGAAGACGGACAGGGAACAAACACACCACAGGAGAGAAGATGGCTGGAGAACACAGTAAAGGAAAGATAGAAACAGGCAGAGAAAGATATCGACACAGAGTTGGACCAAGGAAACACAAGAGAAACCCACATAGTCACAGCTCAGCCTGAGAGTGTGGAGTGGGGGTGGTGCTGTGACATCTTGGTTTAGTTTCTGTTGTTTCAGTTCAACCCTCGTGACATTCGCTGCTTCTATTGGATTCAGATTGTCCTCGTGAGAAGAAGGACAGCATCAGTCACTTCAGAAGGTTGTAGAAGACACAGACACATGATGTTCTACTTGATTAGAAAACACTTCTGCGTTTTGTTCTCGAGGGCAAGGAAGATTTATTTTGTTGTTTATTTTGATGATTTTATTTGTTCTCAGACCCGGAAAGCAAACTTCTTAAAAGCTCCTCTAAACATGGGGCAAGTTGAATCTTTCATATATAATATATGAAAAGATGATGGAGATCAGCAAAACAGACATTTATATGAAATTTATTTCTATGGAAAAACAGATTATCCCTTGAAGGGAAATAAGTGGCGGAGGAGATAAGAGGACCTCCTTCTGTTCGAGCTGCTGCCAGAGGAAACTGGACTGTGCCATTAAGAAGAGAATCCAACTGAGCAGGAGAGAGATCGAGTGAATCCAAAACAAGGGAGGCTGCTACTCTATCTGCAAACAGTTTCTAATCATTTAGATGATTCACTGACTTGTATCAAAGAGAATGATGCTTCGTAACTTCACTGCTCTCACACGGAGCAGCTGGAACTTCTCTATGATTACGATCTCCTGAAAAACCAGGAGCCATCATCTACTGGTCTTGAACTTGCTATTAGAAGAGACTAGCTTGGTGGTTTTAGTACCTTCATCACTGCAGAGATTAACTCCTCGCATCTACATTTTACTTCCTTGGCTTCAAATGGGACAGACCCAGATTGCTCCTTCTCCTCCGGGGGGCTGGAGACACGATGAGAGTTCGGACATCTGGGGGAAACTTGGAGTAGAACTGCTGCTCCTTCACGTCACAAAGAGACAGTTGAGGTGGTTCTCACATCAGGATGCTGGAGGTTTACTGGGACATCACGGGCAGACCCAGTGGTCGCTGGAGGGATTACACATTCCACCTGGACTGGGAAGACGAACAGATCCCTCAGGAGAAAGTGTGGCTGTGGAGAGGGACGTCTGGAAAACCCTACTTAGCACAACCCGAGTGAAGACGAGCAGAAGACCATGGATGGATGATGGATTTCTATCAGTGAATTGGATTATTTCAGTTCTGACCTCTCATGAGTGGACAGTGTGATCGGTACTTTGTACTGAGATGATGATGAGATGTGTTTGTGGCCCGAGCGATTTATAGGCTTTGTTTGCATGAGCGGTTACGCTGCTTCGATTCCCTCGACGGCTCGGACTCAGAATCCTTCAGAAGGTACTGCTGCTGCTGCTGTGCAACAAAAGCTACGCATTCTGGTTTTAAGGAAAAAAGAAAATGGGAGAAAGGCAAAGTTAGCTAACACAAGTAGCAGTGTTTCAGTGAAACTCTTCTCCATCTGCGTCTTCTCTCTTCATCCATCTCTCCATCTCTCCCTCGTTCCTCCCTCCAGCCTCTTCTCGGTATTTCTCTCCACAGACTTCAGGAGCTCAGCGTTTATCTGCTATGATCTTTGTGTGTCTGTGTGTCAAACGATTGCATAATAGTGCTACAGACGCAGGAGGTTCGGAAGGTCTTGAGGATTTGGCGGGTTTCTAGTCAGACGAGAGGGGAGGTTGGTTGTGTGTGTGTGTGTGTGTGTGTGTGTGTGTGTGAGTGTGTAACCAAGGCTCGTTTGACCTCGCTCATCACTGCTACCATCTATCCATCCATCCCACTGCACCAGCTCCCTTCCTGCCTCCACTCACCCATCAAATACGTGATATTTCTATTCATCTCCCAGCTCCTGCCTTCACATACATGTCTTTATTATCCGTCCATCTATAGCATTCCTCAGTTTGTCCACTCATCCATTTGCATTGACTCATTAACCTCTTATTACTGCACCTTCCCTCGTCGTCACTGCTCCCTCCACGTCCTGGGTTCGGTCCCACAGAACTGCCTCTGAAGTCTGAATCTTTCCACTGGTGAGTTCACACTTCAGCTTCAGAACATGAATCTCATGTTGTCCTGAATCTGGTGGATGGAGTCTTCTCGAGCCTTTCACTTGAGAAGCGACACATTTTAAATCCTCACTTTTCCTACTTTCCTCCCAGTTCAGTGTCATATTCTCTATTGGCCCATTTTCTTCAATTTCCTCCCAGTGTAAAATCCCCCCCAAACGATGGTGTGTGTGAGCCAGGAAGCTCAGATATTTGCTTTGCCTTTAAACCTTCTTATGAGACGGATATGAAGAGTGTTGACCCAAATGCACAGAACAGAGGATTAGAGCGGAGAGAAAGGGAAGTGAAGACGAGTAACGAACTCAGACTTGTATTCTTCATTTTGCGCCTCCAACACATTTCATTGTCCCGGTAACCTGAAGGTTTTTATGTTCCTAACACAAACAAACAGAGCGGGGGTGCATTCAGGCCCGAGGATTCAATGGTGGTGTGAACACGCAGCAGCAGATTGAAACTGCTGCGTCATGTGTTTCCTCAGGACAATGATGACAGGGCACTTTTCTCTTTAGTATTTTAAATTCACACAGAAATGTAAACCTCTACCGGACCTATTTGGACATATTGTTAAATAACAAATAATTGATATTATAATTACAGATTTGCTCTCTGGTATCTGCAGCTGCCAACAGTTTCCTGACTGATTTGTTATTTAAAACCTAAAATAAACCTTTTCCTCATTGAATTCTACCTGATGCTTCCCCCCCCCCTCCAATCTTCTGTCGGCACCTCTTGTTGCCCGTGAGGATCCTGATGCTAAGCCTGTGTGTGTGTCTGTGTGTCTGTGTGTCTGTGTGTGTCTGTGTGTGTGTGTCGTGGATAAACGGAGACAATAAGTTAGTGTGTGTTTAATTTAGTGGTCTATGTAGTCATCCAGATAAAGAGCAAGCACAGAAAAAGAGCGAGAGAGCGAGCGGGAGCGAGGTGGCGAGGTGCTTCTGCCCACTCAGCGTCATGGTAACAGTTACCCTGACAGCCGGAGCAGCGACATGATGGAAGCTGCTGGATTCCTGAAAGAACTGGAGAAACCCTCCCTCCCTCTGGTTATCTTTCCTCGTCCTCCTGGGGAGTAAACCTCGGATTGCAGAAGCCCCCCCCCCATAATCCCCTCATCCCCTCCCACTCCTCCTGATAATGGGTAGTTGCCAAGGTCACCAGTCCTCCCATCCAATCAGGATCCGTCTGAGCATCTCCCTCTTCTTGGTTCTTTGTAATTTGACCTCCATGTTGTTCAGGGCTCTCTCTGGTGACGTGAAAGTCAGGTCACGAATTGGAATTGGCCATTAGTGATACCTGAAGTCGAGGAGCTGATCCCAGGGTGGAGCTGGCATCCATCTGCACCAGGAACACACACAGTTAGAACACACACACACACACACACATAAGGAACAGAACAACACAAAACCCTGCCAGGTTTGTAGATTACCTTCCAGAACACGTTGTGTACGATGATGTGTATCTTTTCTAGATAAGCAGATCTGGGCTTCCTCTTTGTATCTTTATCACGAAGTCAGATGTGTTGATATCAACAAGTCCGATAATTATCGTGCATCCAATTAGCCGAGGTCATTATCGAGCCTAACGGGCTCAGGACTCGATGGATGCAAACTACTCTGGATAAGTTTTACTGATAATATATATATAATATCTGATAAACTGGTCTATACACATGAATATGTTTTTACTGGGCTGTTAAAGAAGTTAAAGAGATATTCTGCTCCAGGCGTTCACAGCCATCTGCCCTCTGGGATCTGAGGGTTCCAGCTTGTAATTTATTATAATAATATCATATATATTTTTGTATTGGTTAAGAACTGTACTATAGCGGCTTTGCACATTGGATTCTTAGGTCAAAGGCTGTCTCATTATCTTTCTTCTTAGCTATGACTTGTCAATACCACATAATTCCTCAATCATTTATATTCTGAACCGTACTCTTAGCATGGTGCCATTATTCTTCATATAAACACGTTTCTCTTTCACAATTCTATCTGTATAAAAAACTGGGAAAGTCAAGTATGTGCAGTGCTGGATGTTTGAATCAGCCTCATCTGCTTCAGCTTCTCCTTCCCTGACGCGTTTCATCGTATATCAGCCGATTCCCCATAAAACAAACCCCAAAGAAAGTGAACAGAGACCATTAACTTGCCCTCTGTAATGTCTCTGTTGATTACACTTGTGTTTCTCAACCGAGTGGATAATCTTTCACACATGAGCGCTTTAATTTAATTGCATTATTTCAGCATCTCCCCTATTATGCTGTTGTATTAGCAGTGTATGATTGTGCTCATTCATTTTCCCGCTCCTGTTCCCAAGTGGGAAAACACAAGCTTGACCTTGGGTGGCTGCACTTTGGTTCAGAGGATTAACGGCGTGTTGGCTTTGCTGGACAGAAAACGTTGGGTTGAGTCAGTGTTGTATCGAGTCGACACCGGCTGATGCTTCAGCTCCTGAAGTGGGGACGGAATTTAACTTCACTTTGCAGAGAAATCTTGTTTTAAAGACAAATGTCCCAGATTATAAAGTCACGTGTCCCAGATTATGAGTATGATATCTCCATTATTTCTCCTGGTGAGGTCAGAACACATCACAGGTTTTACAGAAAGGTAAAATATGTTGATCTAATGTGTAAAACAGATTTCAGAATAAGTCTCTATATACCTGCAGTGACATCTAACCCTGTTTCCTGTGTTATAGGTGCAAAGACTGTATCTAAAGATGGACGACACACTTTCACTTCCTGTTGTACAGAATGAAGCTCAAATGTCCCAGACACAGGCGCCGCCATCTTGTGCCTGAAACATCCTTTCTTCTTATTCTCACTGTGACTTGTCTCGTGTCATGAAACTGTTTTTATTAACGATGCTTCGTATCAACAGGGTTTCTCTCCACTTTAATAATTAAAGTTTGCACGAGGAGAAGTTTTGCCAATATTCATATTTTTGTAAAAATGTTTACATCATAGTTATAGAATAGAAATAAAGAGAGGTGTGTGTTTCAGTGTGTTACAGGGCAACTTTAAATCTGATCCTCACTTAGGAAAAGTCACCGTCTAATAAGGAAACTACAGACACACACTCACACAGACACCATTTCCACACAATACACACACTTTGTTCTCTCCTCAACACACAATTCCTCACTTCCACACACACACTCACACACTGACAGACACACATATAATGTACAGCCAACTCTCTGTGCCTGTGATAATGAGCTACACTTTCTCTCTGTCATGTTCACTTATATCTCTCGTCACCACCAGTCCCACACTGTGTGTGTGTGTGTGTGTGTGTGTGTGTGTGTGTGTGTGTGTGTGTGTGTGTGTGTGTGTGTGTGTGTGTGTGTGTGTGTGTGTGTGTGTGTGTGTGTGTCTTTCTATAGTTATGAGGGACTATTTTGGTTAAATACCATCATTGTGAGGACATTTTCACTGGACGTCACAATTCAAAGGGCTGTTTGTGGGTTAAGACTTGGTTTTAGGGTTAGACTTAGGTTAAGGTTAGAGTTAGGTTAAGGTTAGAGTTAAGTTAAGGTTAGAGTTAGGTTAAGGTTAGGGTTAGGTTAAGGTTAGAGTTAGGTTAAGGTTAGAGTTAGGCAATAGGTTGTGATGGTTAAGGTTAGGGTAGGAGGCTGGGGAATGCATTATGTCAATGAGTGTCCTCACAACTATAGAGAGACAAGTGTGTGTGTGTATCCTCGTCTCTTAGCACACGTTCTGCACACAAGCCCAACTTGACTCCTCCACCTCTTCCTCCTTCAGCCTGTAAAGCAGAAGCTGATTGAGGGAAGTGAAGCTCTGTTGGTTGTTGTTGGTCTTTAAGAACTGTCGTGAATTATATCACACGTGAGAAAACGAGGAAACAAAGCTGATGGAAACTCGTTTATTTCTTCAAAGTTCACTTTCTGCTCAAACAGCCGCTGGTGCAGAGCTCGTGTCTGTTGTTGCTCGTGTCTGTTGTTGCTCGTGTCTGTTGTTGCTCGTGTCTGTTGTTGCTCGTGTCTGTTGTTGCTCGTGTCTGTTGTTGCTCGTGTCTGTTGTTGCTCGTGTCTGTTGTTGCTCGTGTCTGTTGTTGCTCGTGTCTGTTGTTGCTCGTGTCTGTTGTTGCTCGTGTCTGTTGTTGCTCGTGTCTGTTGTTGCTCGTGTCTGTTGTTGCTCGTCTGTTGTTGCTCGTGTCTGTTGTTGCTCGTCTGTCGTTGCTCGTGTCTTCGTTGCTCGTGTCTGTTGTTGCTCGTGTCTGTCGTTGCTCGTGTCTGTCGTTGCTCGTGTCTGTTGTTGCTCGTGTCTGTTGTTGCTCGTGTCTGTCGTTGCTCGTGTCTGTCGTTGCTCGACAGCTGCTTCACGCACGGTAAAGAAAGAGAGACTTGAATGGAGCAATAGGAAATATCATAACTCATTCATTACATGGCTTGAGTTACATGTACAACCTCATACCTTGTGAATGAAAGGAGCATTTAAAAAATAATAAATAATAATAATATAGTAGAAGTTATACAAGAATAATCTACAAAAATGACACAAACATAATATTCTGACAGAACAGATCATTTCTGAACACAGTGATGTGAAATGTTTTTGTGTTTTCTGCAGATGTCGTTTCACCCTCAGGGCCGAGTGACGACCTTTGTCTAACAAGGAGATGTTATTCTCCCTGTTGTGCATTTTAAATGACTTTGTTTTGTCCTAATCTTATTGCACTAAACTATTTTATAGGTTAATAAGGATGCAGATTTATTCATAATTGTAATGCGTCAAACAGGATTGGAAGATTCACATGTTTCAAGGTCAACCTATAGGATCCTTAGGAGAAACAAGAACCTCTTCATCAGTGGAGACTAATTACAGAGAGATGAAGAGGGGGACGGAGGACAGAGAGGAAATGAAAGGACAAATTATGCAGAACAGAAAAGAAGAAATTACAAGACAGATAAAAGGAATAATGACAGAGGAAGAAGGAGGCGTCTCGCTCCACTTATTAACAAGAGAAATTAATAGAATTAAATTTGTCCCTAGCTCTGAATGTTTTGACCTGACAGAGATTCCTCTTTGATTTCTGCAGAACCAATGTCATTAAATTATATTATGTGTCAGTTCTTCATTAAAATGTCCAACAACCAGTAGACTTGTGTTCTGACATCATCCAAAATGTTTCCCACAATGTTCAAACCCAGAGAAATCTTTTAATTACGTCATATTCACTTTAGCTTCGTCCGTCTCTGCTGTAACTTCGGGGACAAACGACGGATTACGAAGGAAGAACACGTCGCATGTTTAACACGATTACTAACTACCACTAACTACTACTAACTACTACTAACTACTCACCCTAACTAACTATTGACCTTCTCTGTATGATGACACTTTAGTTTTTCATCACTGGAGAAACATTCTCCCCAAACCTTTCTAATAATGAGGTCATGAAAGTGATTCCAACAACTAACCAATACACCGCGGCCATCATATCCCCCCTTCTGCTTGTTTGTCTGAATTAAAGTCTGTCGGCCTCTCTCTTGTTTTCCTGCCTGGTGATTGGCAGCTGACTGGCAGACTCGTTTATATCTTCCACCTGCCAACTTCTTCCTCTTGCCTACCTACCATCTGTCCTCCTCCTCGTCCTCTTCTCCCTGAGACCAGCAAGCATGTGATTCCTGACTAATACTGTACCGCACCAATCTGTGACGATGATCTCATTTCATTTCCAGCTGCTGATCATTGTCCCACATTGTGAAACAGTAAAAATGATGATGTTTGAAAAGCTGGAACTGTTCAGCAGGAGTTCTGGAAAACACTCGGTGAGGAAGGACGGAGCAAAGTGGATTATATGAGATTCATCATTGTGGCAGATGTCCTCTGCAGTTTACTTTGCTGGAAGAGCTTTCACTTTAACAACATACTCCCTCTACTGCAGCACAGGAGGTTTGGAGAAGACGGGTTCTTCATTGATTAACTGTGGGAGGAGGCCAGAGAATCTAATCAACCAGGGATTCAAACCAGGAACCTTCTGGCTAATCCCATGTCAAAGTTTAGCTTCCCTCAGTTTTCCTCAGAAACACAAGAGTCTTGTTCCTGAAAAACAAAAGGTTTATGTTGTGGACGTTAGTTTTAATGATTCAAACTTTTCACTGTCATTAAATTATGAAACAAACCTGGCATCACTTTGGCCAAATGAATCCAAAATGAATTCAGAATCATAAAGTAGACATTTGATTATATTAAACTTCCCTTTCCTTCGCATCTTGTGTAACCAAATATAAATCTCCCATAATTCACTTTGGGGAGATGAAGTTAACTCCTCCTCACCACATGTTGTTCATGAGTAAACACTTGACATGTCAATATTGAAGAAGCAGACATTTTATAATACCACTGCTCTCACTGGACGAGGAGACACATCAACCACCTGAAACAGCTTCTCCAACTTCTGCACTGTTTCACAACACACCAGAGTCACAGTGGACATATGGACCCTTTTATTTGTGTCCACATACGACGGAAATTAATGGACGCAGGATGAATGAAGACAAAATGGAGATACAGAGACAGAATTACAGATGTTACATGTGTGACGTTGTCCTGATCTGTAGTTTTATTTCACATGGAAACATTTCATCATATCTCTGCTGATTTCATTCTTCTCCTGACATATTGACACTGAAGACACCGGTTGATCTCTTAGTCCCAGAAAGACTAAACAGACGAATGGACCTGAGGGAAACGGTCAAACTGAGGTAAGATACAGAGTGAGATTAATTACAAAATTAATTCAAAGGTCGAAGGTCAATCTCTCAAATAAACTTCCACAAAAACTCAACGGATGGATAAATGCTGACTGGGACAAAAAACATCTGCAGTAATGTGTGCAGATGGTTTGAACGTGTGTGTGTGTGTGTGCGTGTGTGTGTGTGTGTGTGTGTGTGTGTGTGTGTGTGTGTGTGTGTGTGTGTGTGTGTGTGTGTGTGTGTGTGTGTCTGTGTGTCTGTGTGTCTGTGGTCTGTGGCTGAAAGAGAGAAAATCCCTTTTTATTAATGAGTCCCTCCATGTGCACTGAAGCTGCTCGGCGCTGCAGTGACTCAACGTTGCCTCTTGTGTAGAGAGCAGCGACAGAAACGCCACAACATGTCAGCTGAATTATGAAAAGGCTCCTCGGCTCCTCGGCGAATCCTGAGCCGCTCGCGCACACGGGCCAACGCATGAACGCACAAAAAACACACAGGACGGTGGAATGTGGCTGTGATTGTTGAGCACTGACAAACAAACGCAGGCAAATACACAAAAACTGAAAATACACACACACACACACACATGCATTGCCACAGTCACTTGAAGCCAAATGAATACCTGTTATGTTATGTTTTGCACGTTTAATACATCGGTCGAGACTTTTACTGTTGAACTAACACAGGTTCAGGTTCAGGAGCTGAAGTTGCATCATGTCGTCTGCTAACAGCTGATGACATCGTTCCCTCGCGGTCTGCAGGGAGGCTGCCGTCATGTCAGTTGTTCTAAGGTCACAGACGTTGACCTGATTGTACCCGTGCATGTGTGTATGTCCTGGGAGGGAATTCACTAAACTTCCACGAGGAGCAATTCCACATGTGACCACTGGGGGAGGTATCAGAAAGTAACAGTACAAACTCACACACACACAGCACGGAAATATCTGTTCAGTAAGACTGTCGTCGCAGACATGTCTAACATCGCAGGTCGAGAGCGTGAAGTCAACGCATCTCAGACAGATGTGTGTAAATAATGAAATGCACGATGGAAGCTTTGTGTCAGTTTAGAGTCTTGGTGTTGTCGAGGATTACTGAGTCTCCTGAAGAAAGTCTCCTTTCATTACATTATTAATATCATGTTCTTCTGTCTGATCCATCCCTGCCCCCCCCAGCTCCAGTGCCTTCAATCATCACATGATCCCCAGTCCACCAACCAGCTCCCAGTACAGAAACACACTGTCTGCTGTGGTTCCGTGTCCAGGCCGCTTCCTGCCTCCTTCTCCAGACGCTCAGTTTGCCTCACTCGTCTTGTTCCTCCTCGTCCGGCTGCCAGAACTCATCTCCTCCTGACTCCTGCACACCAACTGGATGAGCTTGTGCTTTCCCTGCCTTGGATTTAAGTGCAGTCATTTGAGTCACTTAACTTTTAACAGCAACATTTATCCTTTATTGCCCAACAGTCACTATAAAGGCTCTTTATGGACAATAGTGGATCTGGAAAGGGACGGGGCCTTCTGGTTAGAACAGACAAGGTGGGGGGAGGGGCAGTGTAGTTTGAGACTATCATGGGACGCCAGCAGGAAAGGTCAACAATGGTGGAAGTTTATGATGTCACCTTGCACAGGTACAAGAACTTTCTCAAGAGCGACGTTATCACAAGCTCGTTTGTTGTCGTCACGGCAACAAGGAAAGTGCATGAAAGTACGAGGGCAGAGGAATCTGTCCTGCTAACACCGTGCTACAGCTCCTTCCACCAACCTCAGCTGGCCTGTTGAGAGACGCTCCTTATAACATAATATAATATAATATAATATAATATAATATTCTACTGAGCCGTGGAGAGAAACTCTAAACAAATCATCTCTGTTTAAATCATGTGCATCAATAAAACATGTTGCATATGGAAACAGGTTTTATTGCCCGACCTCAGTAGCAGAAGCAGTGGTCGTATATTAAAGGACATATCCACATTCTGCAAAGATTCACCTCAACAGTGACCTGAGCAACGTCTACTCCTCAACCTGGAGAAGGAGAAGAGAGGAGGAGAGAGGAGGTGAGGAGAAGAGAGGAGGAGAGAGGAGGTGAGGAGGAGGTGAGGAGAGAGCGTCTGTAAACAGGGACAGACCTGAGAGACACAGAAACCTACAGGGATTTACAGTGTGAGAGAAGAGTACGTCCAATAAACACAACAGCTGGGATAACCACTGTGTGTGTGTGTGTGTGTGTGTGTGTGTGTGTGTGTGTGTGTGTGTGTGTGTGTGTGTGTGTGTGTGTGTGTGTGCATATCTTTATATCTGTTTACACAAGTGTGTATTCCTGCAGATGCCTCATTAGTTATGCATATAATTATTAAACCTGTTTGTGTGTTAACCTGTTTGTGTGTTAACCTGTTTGTGTGTTAACCTGTTTGTGTGTTAACCTGTTTGTGTGATCCATAAGCTCTTGTTGTGTTCCCTATGTGTGCATTTAAGTGTGTCTGTTCTGTGTCTGTTCTCTGTGTGTAAATGTTATATGTGTGTGTATAGGGTTAAAGAGATTAGTTCTTTTTTAAATGCTTTGTTAAATGTGATTATTGTTTTATCATCTCTTGAAGCACATTTTCTGACTGAACCTTTCTGCAGTTTAATATATAATATATAATATAATATTATATATTATATATATTTTCTCCGTGGCCGGGGTCAAACTGATTCAGATTCCTGTTCAGTTATATTCTCTGGTCTGTCCCGAGCTGCATCACATCGTCAGCTCAGTCTCTTATTACTGATATAAAGTGTTGAACAAAACTCAGGACGAGACAAAAAGATTTTATCTCAGTGGCTCAAGACTTTTTGTTTTAAAACTCACTTCCTGAAGAAAAGTGAACATTAACCATCAGTGTCAAATGAAAGATATATCAATTTAATAAACATTGGACTGACATAGACCTTATTTACTTAATGATGATGGTGCTGCGGTGCATTATATTATAATTATATTTCATTGTTCTGCTTCTTGTGACAATAGTTTGAATGCACATAACGACTCAGTGAGCAAATGACTGAGAAAGAGAGAAACACTGTGGTTTCCACAGAAGCTTTACTGGTTTACTG
>NC_061494.1:24088832-24159670 GCF_022539355.2 Hippoglossus stenolepis | reverse complement strand
GGAGACGAGCTCCTGTCATCAGCCAGGCTCAGAGGTCACAGGGACAAGTGGTCAGTAAACACAGGGACGCACTGTGGGCACAGCCGACACTCTGGGAAACAACACTCACACAAAACATGTTGACAACATCAATACAACTCTATGTGTTGTTTTTCTTTCTCTCTCTGTGTGAAACAACAGAACAAAATAAAGAAACAAGCGTTTAGTGACATTTGACCTCTGATGTGTTTTAAATGTGTGAGAAACAAGGTTAATGAAAAAGTACTACGAAAGGTGTTTGTAAGTGAAGCACAGAGCGGGGGGGCAGTAGGAGCAGAGGTTTTCTAATTTACAAGCACACAGGGATTCAGACTGAAGCTGGTGAGCACACACACACACACACACACACACACACACACACACACACACACACACACACACACACACACACACACACACACACACACACACAAACGACAGCCTCCCATGTACATCTTGACGTTCTCCATACATACATACACATTGTATTTTCGATGAATATTTATAAAAACAAATATTGTCTCAAATTATTCTTTGCCGTCGTCCAACTCCTCCTCGTCACTTTCAGAGGCCTGTCTGCATTTGACAGACCAGCTGGAAGTGAAGTCCAAACACACACACACACACACACACACACACACACACACACACACACACAGACACACACCTCCATGCTAACACCATGGGAATCACACCCAGCGCTCTGTGATGCTGCAAACACCACGTCTCCTCTAAATGAGCCATAGGGGAGAACACTGCCAACTGTCATCTCGAGAGCCAACGCACGTGAACACACATTGAACACACATTAAACACACATTAAACACACATTAAACACACATTAAACACACATTAAACACACACAAGCAGCAGGTAGTTGTGTGTTTCACCTCTTCAAGCTTCCTCTACACACTGTAGCAGAAATGCACTTTTCTAAAATGTGATATTAATAATAATTGATTTGTATTATTTGTCTTTATGAATTCAAGTCTGCATGGATGTGTGTGTGTCTGCGTGTGTGCACGTTTCCCTGCTTCTCTGTGTGGGTTCATTCATGTGTGTCTGTGTGCAAGGAAGACTATTCATTAAGAGAGATATTACTGCCAAGGTCTGTCAGGCAATTAATATTGGATTATCTGACTGGAGAAGGAGTCTGAAGAGGAGTCTGAGGAGAAGAGGAGTCTGAGAAGGAGTCTGAAGAGGAGTCTGAAGAGAAGAGGAGTCTGAAGAGGAGTCTGAAGAGGAGTCTGAAGAGAAGAGGAGTCTGAAGAGGAGTCTGAAGAGGAGTCTGAAGAGAGGAGGAGTCTGAAGAGAAGAGGAGTCTGAAGAGAGGAGGAGTCTGAAGAGGAGTCTAAGAGAAGAGGAGTCTGGAGAAGAGAGTCTGAGGAGGAGTCTGAGAGAGAGGAGTCTGAGAAGAGAGTCTGAGAGGAGTCTGAAGAGAGTCTGAGAAGAGAGTCTGAAGGAGTCTAGAGAGGGAGTCTGAGAGGAGTCTGAGGAGGAGTCTGAAGAGGAGTCTGAGGAGGAGCGAAGAGGAGTCTGAGGAGAGAGGAGGAGTCTGAGGAGGAGTCTGAGGAGTCTGAGGGGAGTCAGAGAGTCTGGAGAGGAGTCTGAAGAGAAGAGAGAGGAGTCTGAAGAGGAGTCTGAAGAGGAGTCTGAAGAGGAGTCTGAAGAGAAGAGGAGTCTGAAGAGAAGAGGAGTCTGAAGAGGAGTCTGAAGAGGAGTCTGAGGAGAAGAGGAGTCTGAGGAGGAGTCTGAGAGAGAGGAGTCTAGAGGAGTCTGAAGAGGAGTCTAGAGAAGAGGAGTCTGAAGAGGAGTCTGAAGAGGAGTCTGAAGAGAAGAGGAGTCTGAAGAGAAGAGGAGTCTGAGGAGGAGTCTGAAGAGAAGAGAGTCTGAAGAGGAGTCTGAAGAGGAGTCTGAGGGAAAGGAGTCTGAGAGAAGAGGAGTCTGAGGAGAAGAGGAGTCTGAGGAGGAGTCTGAAGAGAAGAGGAGTCTGAAGAGGAGCTGAAGAGGAGTCTGAAGAGAAGAGGAGTCTGAAGAGAAGAGGAGTCTGAGGAGGAGTCTGAAGAGGAGTCTGAAGAGGAGTCTGAAGAGGAGTCTGCCTCCTCTCACATGTGCAGAGGAGGAAACAGGAAACAGAGTGAACAGCATGTGTCCCCAGTGTCAGTTCTGCACTTCGGCTTAATCTGAAACCTTAATCACTTCCAATCAGTTTATTTACCGTTGGGTTTTGTTGATCTGCTGCGTTTGGAGGAAGTTCACTGAGCGAAGCTTCATCCAGCAGGAACACGATGAGGGACGTTCCTCTCAAGAAACAAACTGAGGGACGTTCCTCTCAAGAAACAAACTGAGGACGTTCCTCTCAAGAAACAAACTGAGGACGTTCCTCTCAAGAAACAAACTGAGGACGTTCCTCTCAAGAAACAAACTGAGGACGTTCCTCTCAAGAAACAAACTGAGGACGTTCCTCTCAAGAAACAAACTGAGGACGTTCCTCTCAAGAAACAAACTGAGGACGTTCCTCTCATGGAACAAGCTGAGGACGTTCCTCTCAAGAAACAAACTGAGGACGTTCCTCTCAAGAAACAAACTGAGGACGTTCCTCTCAAGAAACAAACTGAGGACGTTCCTCTCATGAAACAAACTGAGGACGTTCCTCTCAAGAAACAAACTGAGGACGTTCCTCTCATGAAACAAACTGAGGACGTTCCTCTCATGGAACAAACTGAGGGCGTTCCTCCCATGAAACAAACTGAGGGACGTTCCTCTCATGAAACAAACTGAGGACGTTCCTCTCAAGAAACAAACTGAGGACGTTCCTCTCATGGAACAAACTGAGGACGTTCCTCTCAAGAAACAAACTGAGGACGTTCCTCTCAAGAAACAAACTGAGGACGTTCCTCTCATGAAACAAACTGAGGACGTTCCTCTCAAGAAACAAACTGAGGACGTTCCTCTCAAGAAACAAACTGAGGACGTTCCTCTCATGAAACAAACTGAGGACGTTCCTCTCAAGAAACAAACTGAGGACGTTCCTCTCATGAAACAAACTGAGGACGTTCCTCTCATGAAACAAACTGAGGACGTTCCTCTCAAGAAACAAACTGAGGACGTTCCTCTCATGAAACAAACTGAGGACGTTCCTCTCAAGAAACAAACTGAGGACGTTCCTCTCATGAAACAAACTGAGGACGTTCCTCTCAAGGACAAAAGGACAAGGACACGTGAGAACCAGATCTTTGACAGCGACTGGAGGCGCAGCCCTCAGCACTGAGGGGTAGTGACAGTTTCACCAGATGCAACCAGGCCGTCTGTACACACACACACACACACACACACACATACACATACACACACACACACACACACACACACACACACACACACACACACACACACACACACACACACACACACACACACACACACACACAGGAGGTGATTAGGGTCAGTGACAGGGTGCAAGCGAAGCCCTTTCTCTTTCTTCCCTCTCTCCCTCCCTCCCTCCACTTGCCTCCCTCTGTCCTACACCGTCACCCTGAGGTGTTGGGGGCCGGTGACAGGGGCCCCTGAGGGCCACCAGCCTGTCGGACTCTGACAGCTGACTGATGACAGCCTGTCCCAGAGGCCCTAACACACTCAAATACACACCATTACACATGCTCTCTCTTTTCCACTCCTTATTCCTCGTGCTGTCACCTTTATCTTCCTCCTGATTCTCCTCCTTCGTCTTTATCTGTTGCTCCTTCTCTCTCTTGCTCCGCTTGCTCCTTCTTTCTGCCTCTCTTCCTCAGACTGACCCAGGCACTCCTTCCAGCCTCAGCTCCTCTCTGAGCTCAGGGTTGAGCCCCTGAGGCGTTTGAGGGGGGGGGTTGATGTTGTAACAGGCCCTTAGGAAGCAGTTGGTCCGAGGCTAGGATCCGTCCATCACTTATACCTCGACCCCAGCTGACAGTTTCGGAAATGAGAATCAAACCACCAGTGCAAATATTAGTGGAAGTTGGTTTGATGCCAGTTTATTAATCTAATCAACAACATTTTGATTAAGTCCTGTAAAAGTGTTGAGGCCAAGTTGTAGTTTCCGCACTTTAGCACTTGTTCATTCATGAGAGGTCCTAGACTTGGTGTAAACACAATATAACTAATTAAAAGTAACTATAATTGTGATGGACATAGACAGGTGAACAAAAATTATATTCCAACATAATTTAATGTAGAATTCAAAGACAACTGGAAGTCAGATGATTAAACAAACCATGTTTCTGCTGAGAACAGACCTGGAAACACACGACAGCTAAAACATCCAGGAAAAGAAACAGATCAGAATGTTTCCACCTCCGGGTCTGGATGTAAATATTAAAAATCCTCAGAAGAAGTGACCTTCTGATCTCTCTTCTTCTGCACTTCTCCCTGAATGGATTATGAATTATTGATGGTTTGCTACATTTATTCAAGGACTGTCAAAACAGATATTGATGTCCTATAATGTAACGTGTGTGTGTGTGTGTGTGTGTGTGTGTGTGTGTGTGTGTGTGTGTGCGTGTGTGTGAGCGCACTTAAACAGCCACAAATGCACAGACATAAAACCGACCATTGATTAATGTAGAGCAGCAGTTTGAAGCTGTGTATAAATCAGAGAATTACTCGCTTACAGCATCAATAACAATGAACTTACAAAGCTTTGCATCAGACACAAACACTCGTGGCTCCTCTCACTTCATTAATTATGGAACCATTTCAAATGATTCCACTACTTCCTGCTGTTTAAAGACAAAATCATCTGTTGTGCGTTTGTTTGTTTGTTTGTTTGTTTGTTTGTTTCCATGAACCTTGGAGAAGGATGAGGACGCAAGCCGAGTCAGAACCTGTTGGATTCTGACCGAGGCTGATGAGCGAATACAGGATTTATTTTTACCTCGTTTAAACATGTTTTGACGCTTTCACTGTTTTCCCAAGAAGTAATTCATGGATCTTGATGGTGTAACTCAGGGACTGATAACAATGAGTGTGGCACATCGGGTGTGAGAGCAGAGAAGACACACACACACACACACACACACACACACACACACACACACACACACACACACACACACACACACACACACACACACAGAGAGCTGCTTCAGGAGCATCAGAGGAATATATATATTTCTATTTATTGATTTCTGTTAAACGAAGGACGCCTCTAGCGCCTGGTGGTGGGAGAGACAGTTTGTTTATCCAATACAGAGGGAGAAGAGGTGGATTTGGAATCAATCTGATTAATGAAGGACTATAATTATGATCTGTAGTTTCATGAGAAGCTTATTTCTTTACTTATTTATTATAATTAATGTAATCTATTATTATTTCCATTATTCTAAATTTCCCAGGGAATAAAACATGGATCAGTCATATTTGGGCGACTGATCTCTAATAAAATCAGCTAAAGACGAATCAGTGCCACGGAAGCTGAGATCTTATGGATTCAGAGGAGAATCAACAGGTTTTATGTATCTTCAACTGTGTCCATTCCAACGTGACAGATATGGAGCAGAATTTAGTTTAGTTTAATTTTAACTACAGCTTCATCTCCTACAGCCTGGTCAAAAGTTTGAATTTGTAATAGGAACAATTCACTTTATTAATAATCCTGATATATTTGCGCTCAAATACTAGAAAATATCCAGTTTGCTGATGTTCAGATTTCCAGATGAAAGTTGTTAAAGCCCAGTTTGATGCTGGTGGACTGCAGAGGGACTCCAGAGGAGATGTGACAGATACAACACGTCTCATGAGCATGTTTATTAGCAGAGTAATCTTCCTCTAATGAATAAGGTGGAACCGACGGCTCGGCTGTCGTGGTCCCTGTTCTGCTTTGTGAACCCCTCGCTGAGCCGCTCAGCCGAAGCTGTAATAAGAGTATCTGATCTGATCTGAAGACAAAGGCCACGCCCACGCTGCGGGTCGTCATCCCTGAAGAGCTGCGTATATATTTGATTTTTCTCTGGATGAGTGTTTGTATCTATTCTTGGATGTAATCTGATGCCAATATGAACTGGTACAAAGGAAAAGAGACACGGGAGGACAACGACCGAAGCTATCAGCTGCTTCTGTGTCTCGGCCCCTTGTTTCCTCACAGGGTTTGTTCAGAGTTTGTCTTTGAGCTTTGAACTCAGTCGAACTCAGAGTTCAGATCAAAGCCGTCATGCTCCAGAGGTTTGAACCACCTACAAGATGCTTCATGTTGTTTCTAAAAGCTTGGTCACCGTGCGTTTGTGAAGGGAAGTGACACCACTTGTTTTCCCCAGCTGGGTGGGGCAGCAGGGGCTCAGGAGGTAGAGCGGGTCGTCCAATTACCAGAGGGCTGTGGTTCGATCCCCGGCACCTCCAGTCTGAAGTGAAGAGACTGAACCACAAATTGACGGCTGCACCCACAGTGTGTGCTTGATGCATAAAGCAGCTGTGTTTATGAAGCTGTGTGTGAATGGTTGGATTCCACTTGTACTGTAAAGCACTTTGTTAAAGTGCTTCATGAACTCAGTCCATTTGCCATTGCACCGCACTGAGAGGCAGCAGTTTGTTGTGTGGTGAGTTGTGTTTGTTAATCACTAGGAACATCTTTTGAATATTATAATATTCATTAATGCAACGTCAAAGTTCCCCTCAAGGTAAAGTTCTTCTTCTTCCCCTGATGAACTAACACTGTTCTGAGACAGTCGACAGCCATCACTGCCTCAGAGGCTGGAGGTCTGAACATCCAGCTGCTGCTCCTCTCTGGGTCAAAATAAGGATAAAGCAGGTTATCTAGAGAAAAGAGGAATAAACAAAGATGGAATTAAACATGACAAACCACTGAAGAGGTGAAAACACAGGACAAGGCATCAACGCTTTCTAAGCATCCTGCAAACAATTCAGCTGAGAAGTCAAGCAGCTAAGAGGAATTGTCATTATTCTGCTCTGCTGCAGCGTTTTATTTTTTATTGAAAAAGGATTTATAGCTCCTCGTGCTGAGTGGCTGGCACATTGTGCAGCATCAAGAGTAAAAGCCAATTTATTTCTACATTTTCTCTCTGTGTGTCTTTGACATCATAAAAGTTAGTGTAGTCGTTCAGAATCCTTCAAATCCCAAAGAGAATCACTTTCTGTCGTCTCACGTCACCTCTTGATTCTCTCCTCAGCTCGGCCTCTCTAGTTCCTTTCTAACAGGTGAAGCATCACCCGGCAGCTCCAGACCTGTTCCTCTTTGCCTTTACGAATGAGTTCGAGACATCTCGGTGGGTTTTCGCTTTCCGAGTGGTTTCAGCAGTCGCAGAAGAGACGCACGACCAATCAGAGCAAAAGATTTAAAAAGCTCACACCTGCTTCTTCAGTGGTCGTTTCCTCCGGTTTCTTCTGAGAGTCAGTTTCATACAAGACGTTCGAGCAAAGAGAGGATTGAGTTTACACAGGACCTGATACAGAAAGATAGAGAAAGTTACCTAAGGACATATGCTGAGGCACTAAGGCTGAGTACAGCAGAGCAGCTCAGACCTTCAAGGACCATGACGCCCAAAAACACGATTTCATGCTGGTGTTCTTGACCCCGGGATGAAACCCGCTGGCAGCGTGAGGCGGGAGCTCGCGGCTGACGAGCTGCGTAAGTGCTGCTCCGGTGTGCCAGCTCGGTGCGGTGCCGGAGAGGTCCAACAGGAGCCGTGAGCTCAGCCGTTATTTATGAAAGGGGGATTTGCTCTCCTCATGTTAAGTAGCTGGCAGAACAGCAGCCAGAGCGAATCACTAATACTTCCTCTCGCTCTCGGCTTCAGGAACTTGAAGCTAAAGGACGTTGAGTCCGTCTTTACGCTCTTTACATCACAGACCACGTCCACATGGTGACTCAGAGTGTAAGAACAGCACAGTGGAAACAAGCTGCAGACTCTTCATCCTCATCTGATCCCTGCCCATCTTCCTCCTCGCCCCCAGACTCTTCTGAACTTTGTAAACTTCAGGGTTTAATCTGTCTTTTCCCTGCTTGTTGGTATTTGTCCTGATGAAGCAACTTATCAGTCTTTATGGACAGTCTCTCTCTCTCCTCGGTGCTGCCGGGGCTTTAATTGTACATCATCCTGCTCCACTGATCACTGAGCTGCCGGGGGTTTGAATGCTTGGCTCAAGGGCAGGTCAACGGTAGTTATTGGCAGCTGGGTTGTTGATCTGTGTTAGCTTCACCCTCTCAGGTTTCCTTCCAGTCAGGTTAGTTCAGCCTATAGATCCACATCAGTATGCACAGGCTCAGGAGACCATCGATGAAAATCATTATTTCTCCAAATCGCCCACTCTGCAATAACAGGACGACTCTGTTGATCCATTCAACCCTGAGTTGAATTCTAAAACAAAGACCTGGTTACTGAAGAACCACGTTATTACATCTTCATATGTGTTTGACAGAAACTAGTTTTAAATATAGATTTTGTATATTTTTCTAAACTTGTTTGACTTGTGAAAAACTACAATCATGTTTTAATAAGCTCCACTGAGGAGGTTATGTTTCCTAACCCCCCGTGTCACTGACATTTTCAGTTTACTTCAGTCATCAATGGCGGTGGCCGAGTGCACGTGGAGACGCATGATGTCACTTTCACGTGCAACACATTCTGGTAGACAGGCAAACGAGTGAATGAGGTCTGTGTGGATGGTAAAAACTTTATGGATGATAGCACACTGCAAATAGTGCGGCACACAGATATGAAATCCAGCAGGTGACGTGTCCGTTGTTTTGGTTCATTGTGAAACTAGATTTAGATCAAAGCCTCGGCAGAACATCCTTCAACTGTAGAATTACATCCAGTTCTGGTTTTTCAACATTTTCTTTAAATTTATTATAAAAACTAGAAATCAAGGTGTAATAGATTCAGACCAACTCTGCACTTTACATAATATTACACCTTTTGAACCAATCTGTTTAATTATTCATAGACCCGGGGTCTGAGAGGGTCCAGAGGGGTCGACCCCGCCCACCTAAAGGTCACCACCTCAGACATGAAGGCCGTCTGCGCTAAATATAGCTGCTCTCTTCAATCCAGAAATCCTGCTCTTGGTATTTATTCCAATATGAACATTGCATTAACACATATGCTTATAAATCAGTGACCCGAGTGAGGGAATACGAATGTGCGCTGTAAATAGAAATGTTTAATTTCCTACCCATCGGCTGTCATTCAGGAACACTGGTTAAATCCCTCAGTCTGTGGGTTTCCTGTTTGTTGATGCTGACGGGAACTTGCTCAGTGTGACGGACGCAGGGTGTGGGAACAAATTGTGACTTCATGTTTATTTTGACACCATAAAATGAGATCCGTGTCCGTGCTGCGTTCGTCACTGGTTTCACTGGTTCCACTGGTTTCACTGGCTCCGTCGATCTCCTCCTTCCCTTTGTGTCTCTGAGATAAAACAATGACTGATAACCTGCACCATGAGAGCAGTGCTTCTCTACATGGCTCGTCAGATAGTGAGGATGTGACTATTACCTGGAATTAGCCTGATTGATTCAAATCAATGTTTGAGACAGTTTTGCAGATTTGTCGTTTTACCGTCGTGGGCGTCAGGTGATGTTTTTAATCAACTGATAAACGAAACATTATTTGCTAGTTAAATCCTAAAAGTTGATGTTCTATTACAATAAATGCTCGGTGGATGGTTTTATATCCTTTAAATGCAGAAATGATAATGAAAGCACCTGCGTTGTTTTGACCCATGAGACCAATAAACTGATATAAATCTGAATCAAGAGTCAATATGAAGAGTCGAGCATTAATTCACAGCTTGTTAGCACGTTGAAGTGTTGATCGCACGAATCCCTGCTGCTGCTGTGAAATTGTTCCAGATGAATTCTCCTTCTTCTCCTTCAGTCAAAGACAAGCCCTCGTTCCTCTCCTCCAGGGACGGGAACATGTCTTACAAGTGGCTTCCAGAAGGACAGACACCTGTTTGTTGTGTTGTGTGCACACAACACCGAGGTAATTATGTAGGAACAGTGTAGGTGAAGGGAGGTGGGAGGTTTGGAGCTGCCTGCCAACTGCAGACAAACAAACACAACGCAGGTCAAAGGAGCGCAGACGCACAAACACACACTTAAGGCACAAATGACCAGTGTAATATCATTTCATGATACAAGGAGGGTTGTTCATGATGCTGGCAGAAGACACACACACACACACACACACACACACACACACACACACACACACACACACACACACACACACACACACACACACACACACACACACACACACACACAAGGTTTCCTGACAGAAGTGTTTCAGCCTCCCTCTTTCTCATCCTCTCTTTGTCACCGTCTCTCTGTCTTATCTCCCACTCATGCTTCTTTCATCTTCACCTTCGTCATTATCGCTCTCTTCTTGATCTCCTTCCTCCCTCTCCGTCTTTCTCTATCTCTTTTTGTCCCTGATTCACTTTGCTGGAGAGGCAGGGCTCTGTCTTCCTCTGTCTTCCTCTGTCTTCCTCTCTCTTCCTCTCTCTGCCTCTCTCTTCCTCTCTCTTCCTCTGTCTTCCTCTGTCATCCTCTCTCTTCTTCTCTCCCATCTCTCTTCCTCTGTCTTCCTCTCTGTTCCTCTCTCTTCCTCTGTCTTCCTCTCTCTTCCTCTGTCTTCCTCTGTCTTCCTCTGTCTTCCTCTGTCTTCCTCTCTCTTCCTCTCTCTTCCTCTCTGTTCCTCTCTCTTCCTCCCTCTTCCTCTCTCTTCCTCTCTCTCTCTTCTCTGTCCTCCCTCTTCCTCTCTTCCTCTCTCTTCCTCTCTCTTCCTCTCTCTTCCTCTCTCTCTCCTCCCTCTTCCTCCCTCTTCCTCTCTCTTCCTCTCTCTTCCTCCCTCTTCCTCTCTGTTCCTCTCTTCCTCCCTCTTCCTCCCTCTTCCTCTCTTTCCTCTCTCTTCCTCTCTTCCTCTCTGTTCCTCTCTCTTCCTCCCTCTTCCTCCCTCTTCCTCTCTTCCTCTCTGTTCCTCTCTCTTCCTCTCTGTTCCTCTCTGTTCCTCCCTCTTCCTCCCTCTTCCTCTCTCTTCCTCTCTCTTCCTCCCTCTTCCTCTCTCTTCCTCTCTGTTCCTCTCTCCCTCTGTCTTCCTCTCTTCCTCTCTCTTCCTCTCTGTTCCCCTCTCTCTTCCTCCCTCTTCCTCCCTCTTCCTCTCTCTTCCTCTCTCTTCCTCCCTCTTCCTCTCTGTTCCTCTCTCTTCCTCCCTCTTCCTCTCTCTTCCTCTCTTCCTCTCTGTTCCTCCCTCTTCCTCTCTGTTCCTCTCTCTTCCTCCCTCTTCCTCCCTCTTCCTCTCTTCCTCTCTCTTCCTCTCTCTTCCTCTCTGTTCCTCTCTGTTCCTCCTCTTCCTCCCTCTTCCTCCCTCTTCCTCTCTCTTCCTCTCTCTTCCTCCCTCTTCCTCCCTCTTCCTCTCTTCCTCTCTTCCTCTCTTCCTCTCACTGGCTCTGTTGTTGTGTCTGTTGCCCGTGGATGTAACAACATGGGATTGATGCAGCAGTCTGCTGCTTTCTGCCTCCTCAGCAGCATCAGAGCAGCTGCACACCGAGCAGTGTTGTTCTGAGTGTGCGATAGTGTTTGTGTGTATGGAGAGAGTGAAGGGCCGGGGGGGGGCCAAAGGGAGAGAGAGAGAGATGGGGGATTTCAAACCTAAATGAAAGAGTCTAATCTCAAAAAGTGTGAGACTTAAGAAAAGCACAGAGAGAAAGCGAGTGTGTGATGTTTGGTGAGAAAGGCGCCGCCTGCCTGGCTTTGATAAAATATAGAAATAAAAATAAAATGCAGTAGTCGGGGGGGGAATAAGTCCTGCTTGTTGAAGCCAGTTCAGTTTGTTCCCTCCCACTATCTCAACCCATCCATACCTCTGCTTTATGGGCTCAACACCCACCGTCTTTATCTCTCACACACACCTGCAACCTGCTGATTCTCTGCTGGGGAGTTACAGAATAAAAAGTGATGATTCAAAGTGAATAAATGTCTTTTAATTTGTTGTGTTGCTGCTTCATCCTCGCTCTCTCCCTCTATCTTCAGATACCTCGAGCAAGGTCTGACAAGTTGAGTCTTCTTTCTGCAGAACTCTGGTGTTTGTGCTCCGGCTTCATGAAGTGGGACAGATCCACAGAAACACTGCACCACAGAGGGGGGGGGGGGAGGAGCATGAGTGAGGGAGGAACATGGACAAGAGACAAACGGCTCCTCCGCTCATTTCCAATCAGCGTGCTCGTTAACCCCACAGTTAGCCCGCCCGCTAAATTATTTCCTGCGGTGACACGTCGTGTCACTGACAATAAATTCAGCAGAATCTCATGAGGCTGTGCTGCACATCTGTACTGTAACTGTACTGTACTGTACTACACTGTAACTGTACTACACTGTACTACACTGTACTACACTGTACTGTAACTGTACTGTAACTGTACTGTACTGTACTGTACTGTACTGTACTGTACTACACTGTACTGTAACTGTACTGTAACTGTGCTGCACTACACTGTACTACACTGTACTGTACTGTACTACACTGTACTACACTGTAACTGTACTACACTGTACTGTACTGAACTGTACTACACTGTAGTACACTGTACTTTACCATACGACACTGTACTGTACTGCTGTACTGTAACTGTACTGTAACTGTACTGTAACTGTACTGTACTACACTGCAACTGTACTGCAACTGTACTGTACTACACTGTACTGTAACTGTACTGTACTACACTGCAGTACACTGTACTGTACTACACTGTAACTGTACTGTACTGCACTACACTGTACTACACCGTACTACACTGTACTGTACTGAACTGTACTGCAATGTACTGTATAATTGTATATTGTCTCTGCACAAAATGAATTCACATTCAATCCATGAGGTCAAATCAATCAATCAAATCAATCAAATATGACATCTGTCTTGTGTCAAGGTGCAGCAGCAGCTGCAGAACATCGTGTACCAGACAACAAGAAGAGCAGAAATCATCTAACATCTACGATGAACTGCTGCTCGGAGCTGATTGTATGTGTGGTGCTGTTCCATGGAGTGACAGCACCAAGCAGGGAAGAGGAGAACTGTCACAACTGAACAATGTAGGTTTCAAAATATTCCAGAAGCTTCCTCTTCCTTCAGGTGTGGCCAAGAAACGAGCCGACCTGTCTGAGGAAATGTTCAGGTGCTCTTACTGTGACAGCTCTGACAGGACGAGCCTCCAGAAGCAGAGCTCTGCAGTGGACAGTGTGTGGGGGGGGGAACTCAGTTCACAGCCTCCTCCTGTCGAACACGTCCACTCTCTGTCTAAATGGCTCCAGTAGTGATGAGTTAAACAAAACATAGGTTGAGGACAGAGTTCATTAAAGCTCAGGTGGTTGGTGCTTCTCCTTTAAAGGAGGATTAGCTCCAGAGGATTTACTGTGTTTCACATAATTCCAAGCAATTCATTCTATAATTCAGTGCACTTTACAATTCTGCTGTTGTGTTCTGCATCCACAGAAAAGGTTAAGGGCCGGTTGGAACAGTGGAAGAGGACAAATCGCTTTCTGTGATTCCCCCCCCCCCGCTCCATCTGGAGTCTGGTTCTCGGGTCCAGATCAGAAGTGTGAGCTCAGTGGCAGAAAGGTGTCGAGGGCGGCGGCTCCCAACCTGTGGCGATGCTGCTGAGGATCATATTATATGATCTACTTCTGGTCCAGAGCTCTGATTGGAGGAGTCACGTTGGAATCCCAGTAAACACTCGAATGTGAATAACAGCCTTTCATTCTGCACCTAGCAACACGTCTGAGTGCTTTTATCAGTGTAAACGACAGCGCGTTAAGGCTCATTGCCTCATGTGTGGATGGACATAATGTGTGGGTGCAGGCTGCAGACATTGTTCAGGGACAGAGAAACGACGGGAGCTTTATTGTTTCATGCTGTTTCGAACATCGACCTGTGCGGCTCCAATTAAATGCACATGATTCGCTTTTCAACGAGCTCGTCCCCGGCTCACAAGAGGATTGTTACAAAGGCTCACAGATGTATTTTCTTATCAGAACCTATGGGGATCACTTTAAATCCATAATGATCATATGAACCTGAAAGTGGGAAAATCTGCTTCCTGTCAAGTCGTTGCAGCAAGTTTCACTAACTGAAAATAAGATGAAGCAGAATATTAATGTACTTTCATTATACAATGTAATTTAAAATACAACAAGCCATGACTACAGACAACTGACAACTGTAAATATAAGATAAGTTTATAATTATGAGCATTAGACTGCATCAGATTAAAAAACATATCCATATTTCCTTTTCCATATCAACCTAAAGCACATGGTCTGAAGTTGTAAACTCCCCCAGGATCCCTCTGATGCTTTAGCGCTTTGCAGTTTACTTCCTGTCACCAATGTTCCGAGTCAGCGCAGGGAGGAGTGTTGCCCTTTGCAGCCGGCTGGAAAGTAAATGTTATATTGATGGATGGACGTAGCAAATATAGTTTATGAACCATATCACCCTTATTTCCCACAAGTCAAACATAGTGCTGTCGTTAGCCATAAACAAATGTTGTGTAGAACAAGTATTTCAAGCCCCAGTGGCAACTGTCTGGCAGTGAGGACACGAACAAAGTCGTAATCCACAGAACTCAGCCAAATGCTGTCATCTCATTTGGCTGAGGAAACGTAGTGAAATGATCAACTTAATCAAATGATTGTCCTTTTTATACAGTGAACACAAACTACTACACTGATAAATGTCAGAGTAACACACAGGAAGCGTTGCAGCCGTTACACAAAAGGTGACATGTCCTCATGTCTCATTGTCCTTCACCTGTCCCTTCAGAAGTGGACCCTTGTTCCTTCTCCTGCATGTATCATCAGGTGCATGTCACAGCACGAGGGCTTCACAGCCAATCGTCTGGGGATAAATCCCATATGAGTACACACTTCAGAGGTGAGGACCCACACACGCAGCGCCGCTCATTATGTAACGCTTCTCATCAGCAGCTTGGAGAGCGCCGGTCGAGACTCTTACTGTTGCTATGAGACTTTGAAAAGTACTTTGTCGACCACCAGCCAGAGATGACATGTTTTCAAATGCTTTCTATTCTTCTTCTGTGCAGCAGACAGTTCGTCCTGAGCCGCTTCTGAAGGTCAGGAAACGTCTCCCCAGTTCGTTAACAGCAGTTAACAAACTTCTAACTGGGAGTTGTCGAGCTCACGCTTCAGTCGGCCACAGACCTTCATCACACTGTTCTGTGTTTCCTTCATATACAGAACATTTACTTTTATCCAGATTACTAAATATATGAAGGAAGATAGCACTTCTCTGCTTGCAGTTCTTCTCCCGTTTGTCCTGATGGATCTGCCCAGTAACTGAGAGGAGTGGGCTGTGGTGGTCTTCACCAGCTGGCAGGTTAGTTAATTACTTAGTTAGGTAGTTGATTGATTCATTAGTTGGTTGGTTGTTTGGTTTATTGTCCCAAACAGGGGGGATTCAGTTCTGCACCAGTGCACATTCACCTTCATAAATTACACTTAGCAAACAGTGCACATCGTTGAACATCAATATCACAGGACAAACACACATCATGAACATTGACAGACAGTAAAAAAGGCCTCAGGTAACAGCTGGTGCAGCAGTTTGCTCATTTCCTGCTGCCATGGCTGCAGGTTCGAGGCTGTTCCGAACTGGGCCCTGTTTCCCCCGAGGAGCCGTCGTCCTGAAGCATCACAGACAAACGGCAGGTGAGTGGGAGAACGAGGTTGTAATGAGAGTGATGACCTCACATTGAGTCTGAGGGGTCGGGACCTTTCATCTGAGCAGCAGTTTGTGTGTGTTGCTTTGTGACTGAGCAGAGGAGAGTCGTGAAGCTGGATGAAGGTGATTCATTAGGTGACAGCCACTTGACAGTAAACCATCCCTGGATACTGTTTTAATTTGTCCCTTTCTCCTGAGACGAAAGAGGAGCACGTGACACTTTAAACTACAAAGGGCTAAACTAAATACCACCGAGTTGCTGACGCCTCAAGCAAAACTAATCTCAAATGATTTCTTCTGTTCGGAGGCACTCACATATCAAAGTGCGGCGCAGCCTCCCCGGCCGTGTCATGCTGTTTGTCACAGTATGTCCACGATGAGCAGTAATAAGTGAAACACAGTTAAACAGGAATCTGGTGCGATGGGGAAACAGAGGGAGATAAAGACCGAGATGAGCTCATATGAAATCTGCTGTTTGTCTGTTTGTGGCTGTGCTTCAGGAAGTGAGACAATAAAAGCATGACCCAGTTCTACCTGCTGCTAGGTGACGATTACTCAGTGAAGAGTTGGACAAACATCCTATTGTATAAATCATAACCTCTGTCCTCCATGCAGAACTCTAACTTCTCAGCATGACTTCTATTTTCTGGACACACACTATATTAAACTGCCACATAAACAGAATCTACTAATTTCCCTGATGACCTAGAAGCATCGAACCCGTACAGATGGAGCTGTGTGGAGGATCTCTGACTGCGACCACAGCAACACGCCCCGTCTCGCTACTTTAAATGTCAAACTATTTACGATTTGCTCCATCTCATCGAGACATAATGTATTTCTCACACCTCCCATATCTTTTATGATGTCGTGTGCACTTCATGAAATCCTGATGCGTTCGTCTTCTGCCAAACCGCTGAATGGAAATGATCCTTGATGTGATGATTCATTCGCTGCAGAGACGGACGGACACTGTTATTTTCCAGACTGGAATGAAACCATTAAGAGTTCAGACTGCAGGTTTGGCCTCGCTGCACTTACACCATCAGGGAAACACTGCTCTCTACTATTTCATGCACACATGGGAAATTTCTCCTCAAAGAGATGCGCCAAGTCCGAGTACTTAGGAGGTCTGTAATCAATGGATGTGCATCACGGTGAGAAATGTGGGAGCTCCAGGATCTGACAGCAGAACAGCTGCTGCAGCGAAAGGGCCGAAGTGATCAATATCTGGAACGACAAAATATCACAGAGATTATTCACTGAAGAAAATGATTTAGAAAAGAGAGTAAGCTTCAGTCTCACACTTTAGTTATCACCTCTCTCATAGAGTTGTGTAGTAGTTGTGTGAGCATGAGCCTGGCAGGTATCTTATTAATACCTGCCAGTTATTAATTAACACTTATTAATAACATGAACACAGTTATAAGATCTCAACGTGCTAATGTGCTAAAGACAATGATCCACCTCCAGCTGGGTCCAGCTGCTGTCGAGATGTACGTAGAGAACCATCTCTCCTCTGATGGACGATCTGAGTTGGAAGGCGTCTTCTCCCAAAAATAGATGCAGGACCAGTTTGGGAATAACGAGACTGAAAGAAGTCCAAACGTTCCAAAAGGATTCAGGCCAATCAGCTCCTGACGCTAAACTCTGGATATGTTCCTGAATGTTCCAAAGGGCCGTAATGTGAGAACACAAAGTTCAGAGTCACTTGCTCCTGCCGAGTATTTCCTGTCCACGTGAGCTCATGTGAAAATACAGCAGTAGAAATATCAATTTGGAAAGAAAACTATATTGGAGAGCTTTTGGCGATAAGAGCTGACAGCGAAGTGTCAACGTGTGGTTAATGAAACACGAGGTTTCTGCAGCTGAATCTAAACCTGACTAAGTGTTGTGGTGATTTCCTGTGAACACGTCTGACCTGCACAATCTCTGCATAGGTGAAAATCTGATATAACTTTAAATAACAAATAAACAATGACACACACATGTACATCTTTAGTGTGGGAGCAGCACTGAGAGATACAGACTTCATAAGAAACTCTCTCTCTCTCTCTCTCTCTCTCTCTCTCTCTCTCTTTCTCCCCCCCCCCTCTCTCTCTCTCTCTCTCTCTCTCTCTCTTCTCTCTCTCTCTCTCTCTCTCTCTCTCTCTCTCTCTCTCTCTCTCTCTCTCTCTCTCTCTCTCTCTCTGTCTCTCTCTCTCTCTCTCTCTCTCTCTCTCTCTCTCTCTCTCTCTCTCTCTCTCTCTCTCTCTATCCCAAGTTGCCAGCTATTGACCCCAGCTAATGTGTGTTGTGTGTGTGTGTGTGTGTGTGTGTGTGTGTGTGTCTGTGTGTGTCTGTGTGCTTTCAGATTGACCGGAAACATCACAGAGACGTGTCCACTGTGCTTAGCACTTGTGTAAATGTCAAGCTTGTTTGTAGAGCAGGTTCTGAACAAAGCTCCGGATCTTAAAGGGAGAGAAAGACAGAAAGAGGAAGGAAATGGGCAGAAAGTGCAAAGAGAAGGGAGGAAGAAGAGGTGGAAAGAGTGAAATGATGAAGGGAGGAGAAAATATACGGTGAAGGAAAGACTGAAGCAGAGGAGGGAGAAGTAAGAGAGAGAGAGAACGGCTGCAGAGAGAAAAGAAAGGCGAGGAGGAGAAGAAGATGGAGAAAGTGATGAAACTTTCAGAGGAAAAGAAGAAAGAAAGGGATGAGATGAAAAGACGATGAGAGAAAACTGATCATGTTAAAATATTCTGCAACAGCTTGAACCTTTAAACTCATTCAGGGAAACATCCGTCATCAGCGAGGACACGTTGGTCTTTCATGAACTCAAACCCCGGCCAGTTGCTGGAGGAATTATGTTAGTTGGATATCGGTCGGTCCATCTTCTCTTGTGAACAGGATATGTGAACAATGCCTGGAAGGGATTTCTTCAGATTTGGTACAAATGTTCAGTCGGACTAAAAAATTAATTGATTCAATTTTGCTGGTGGTAGGGCAAACCCTTCTTTCTTCTTTTGTTTATTTTAGTCCTTTCTGTCCTTTCTGTCTGTCTGTCTTTCTTACTTTCTTACTTTCTCTCTCTCTCTCTCTCTCTCTCTCTCTCTCTCTCCCTCCCTCCCTCCCTTCTCTCTCTCTTCCTCCCTCCTCCCTCTCTCTCTCTCTCTCTTTCTCTCTCTCTCTCTCTCTCTCTCTCTCTCTCTCTCTCTCTCTCTCTCTCTCTCTCTCTCTCTCTCTCTCCCTCCTCCCTCCTCTCTCTTTCTCTCTCTCTCTCTCTCTCTCTTTCTCTCTCTCTCTCTCTCTCTCTCTCTCTCTCTCTCTCTCTCTCTCTCTCTCTCTCTCCTCCTCCCTCCCTCCTCCCTCTCTCTCTCTCTCTCTCTCTCTCTCTCTCTCTCTCTCTCTCTCTCTCTCTCTCTCTCTCTCTCTCTCTCTCTCTCTCTCCCTCCCTCCCTCCCTCCCTGTTTGCTGTCCTCCTCTATCAGCTCTATTATTAACTGGGGCTGCACTGCACCTGCACTGCATCAATCTCTCCTCTCCTCCGCTCTCCCCTCTCTTCCTCTGATCCATCCCTTTCTGCCCTGCCCAGCTCTCCTCTGTTCATTTCCCATCACTACTTTAGTCCCCCCTGTTTTGTGATTGGTTTTATTGGAATCCACAGAGAAAATATAGGTTATTCCTGATCAATGGGTTTGTTTTAGATTTTGTCCGTGGAGCTGATTTGATTACGGGACCCTGCAGATGTTATTTGTCTGTTCTGGAGGTTCTGGCCTCGGGGCTAAATTCAACAATGCAGTAACTACTGTAATATTAATGGAATAGTATATTCCATGCACTGTGGGGCTTCATTTTCAAGCTGTGTGCAACCAGACCTCTTCATACATGTGCAGGGAATTTAGGAAATGAATTCACACAGGAACCTGCGCAGCCAGATCCCAGAGGCATTTAGGCCAAGGTCACTGTGACCTTACAAACACATCTTTCGTTTGGTGAACACAACGTCTCAGGAACACAACGTCTCAGGAACGCTTCTTCAAATGTGTTCTCAAAGTCAAACTGATTTGATTTTAGTGGTCAAGGTCGAAGGTCGCAGGTCGCAGGTCGAGGTCATGGCGGTGTTTAGCCTCTTCGACCTGACGTCTCAAGTCGGCCTTTCGGGAAATTCTTCACATTTTGACCAGTTGTCACTTGGACTCGAAAGGATTCGATTCCAGGGATCGGATGTCCGGTTGGCAGAGACATGCATCGGTACAACTGTAACTCTAGTCACGAATCTTTTTATTCTGTGACCATAAGTTGAGTCCTATTTACAGATCAATACACAGGATGGATGCACTGGAAATCAGATGTTAGATTGAAATACAGTATATGCACATGATTTGCACATCACCTCGGTGGCCCACATTGTCTTTTTACCTCCGTTTCTTATGCTTTATTCATGTCTTCTTTAGGTCATTTGTCTCCAGTCCATTTACCATCACCTCTTGTATTGTAATGTTGTTTACATGAGTATTATAATCTGCTCTGCCAGATTTAAGCAGATTGTAATTCAGGCTCTTCTCTGGGTCGTTCATGTTCTTTGCGTTGCTCTGTTTTCACTGAAGCTCGGGGCGACTGCGAAGGAGAGGAGAGGAGAAAAGAGGGAGGAGGAGAAAGAGAGAAGCCAACGGCTATTTGATTTTTTTAGCTCACCCCCTTTCCAAAATAGTTCCCTTATTTTAAACTGTCCCCAATAACAGAGGAGTGGCTGCGGTTGAGGGAGATAAAGACATGATTGTTCTTTCATGGTTAAAAGTTGTGTGGTTAACAGAGTAGAGATAAAGATATGAAGAAGGATTTCCCCCGTGTTTGCTTCAGTATTTGATAAATAACATTTATATTAATGACGTCTCTGTGCGAGATACAAGAGATGATTGGAAAAGCCTCACATTAAGATGTCAGTGATTCTAAATTCAAATCAATCCCTGTGTATACATGTTGCAGAGTGGATGAAGCTTTTCTCTGATGGTCAAAGTCACAGATTTGAATTAACTGGCATCTCCCACCTCTCTTCCTCCTCCAGTCACTGAAGTCTACTGAGGGATGAACCTGTCTCTGGCTTCATTGCATTTCAAAACTAGAATGTGACCCAGTAGAGCTCGAACCTCCACCAGGGCCCAATAGTGAATTCAGTGAATTCCACACACTCATAGATATCTGTCCCTGAAGACGTTAGGTTTTACTCACAGAGATCCATGAATTATTCCAAAGGAAATCAGTGAAAATGAAAACACCCAATGTCACGTTGTTAAAGAAAGTGATTCAACATTCCCAGATCCGCCTCCTGGTCCGGATCCAGACCACATCCGTACTGGTCTGTACGAAATCCTGCTGACAAGCAAACAAACCAACCAACATACAAAAGGACGGGGGTGAAAACATAACCTCCTTGGGGGCGGTAAGAAGATGAGACACTAACTAGACACTGGCTCGATTGTGGAAAACACACAAACAACACAAGATCACACAGGTTATCTCTCACCCTGAAAACTGGGCAGACCCGACAGTGACACGCGTGTGCACGCTGGGGTCACACACGTGCACACACCTGAGTGAGGTGGTGACCTCTGAATTGCTTCAGAGGGAATAAACTTTGACCCTTTGTTGTTCAGACCTGTAACGTTAGCTTGAGTACACATCAGGGAAAAAGGAGGGGTGTGTGTGTGTCTGTGTGCGTGTGTGTGTGTGTGCGTGTGTGTGTGCGTGTGTGTGTGTGCGTTTGCATAACACTCGTCTTTTCCCTGAGGTCTAATTCAGCCACTAAAGGTTTAATAATCGAAAGGTCGCGGTTCATGTTGTCTGAAACAACACACACTGTGTTTAGATGCTATTAACCGCTCCAGTTACTTCAGCGCACAAAGTGTCCGACCTCACAACGAGCAGCATTTAGCCTGAAGAGTCATGTATCACTTTAACTGTGTGGTTTTATATACGTAAGTCGAAGTTCAAGAATATAGTTAGATGCCTGCTGGCGAAACCGCGTCAGCTCGAGCAAAACCAACAATGTGTCACAGATGCTCCAGTTTCCCTGCGGATCTGCGACACAGGGGAAACTTCAAGGGCTTTGAAAGTGGATCTGGGACGGAGCAGCCGTCGGAGCCCTGTGACCATCGTTACTACAAATGCTCCAGTGTTGAAATGCAAACTGTTCTGGACTCACCCTTCAGATGCTTGATCGCCCACAGACTTCCTCTGTGTTTCAGTCTATCTCTGCTCTCTGGGGTAATAATGCTCTTTTTGTCATAGAGGCTCTTCGCTGTTAGTTTAGGCCGACAAGCCCAACGGTGGTTAGGGAACCCCTGTGGAGTATTCTGCTGTGGTTGTGCTTCTCTGTTAGATTTATGTTTTGTGCTTGCACAGTATTTGTTTCTTTCATATGTCTATCACACACAAAAAGTACAAACATCTCATAGTTATATTTCCTACATAGTTTGTTGTATTTTAAACTTTTTGTTATCTGACACTCGATATTCAATTCAAAACAGAATATTTGGAGTTTATGTTGAGTGTAGTTTGGTCCTTGTCCCATCAGCTAACATGGATGAGGCGGGGTTAGTGACCTTCACTGCAACCAGCCACCAAGAGGAGAGATGCTCGGTCTGTTCTCTAAACCTCATTAAAGAGTCCGATCACATCTTAGTATTTATACGTGTTAGTATAACTCTGAGTTCAGAGACTCGGTGACATCGTTGTGTGATCAGCGTAATGACGTCGTGTCGTTTTGATCTGATGAAGAGAAGAAGAGTTGGAACTGTCTCCAGGTTCCTGGTTCGATGAAGGTGAAGATCCAAGCTCTGTGTGTGGCTGTGGATTTCTACTCAGTGCAAACTCTGATTTCCAGCCAAAGTGAACATACTGTAGTATCCACATGAGGTGTGTGTGTGTGTGTGTGTGTGTGTGTGTGTGTGTGTGTGTGTGTGTGTCTGTGTGTGTCTGTGTGTGTTCAGAACACAGCAGGCTGTAGGCTGGCCTCTCCTCACAGCTGATGTCTGATACTCTCCCCTCTTTCATTTCACCTCTGTTACAGTTTTCCTCTCCTGACATTTGCGACTAATCCAGTTCGGCAGGCTGATCATCGCTGCCCTGCAGAAACCTCCGCGCTCAGCGAGGACAACCTTTAACATCCTGCTCGTCCTCTTCATGGATTCATCTGTAGACATTTAACTTCTCTCCTTCTTCTCTTTTGTGTTAATGTTACGTGGCCACTTACAGCAAATATATGAATAAGTTGTTTTAAGCTCATAAATTGTTTGTGATTGTGAAGAAAACACATTTTCTGTTTCCTCACCACGTGCGTTGTGTATTTTCCTTTTCGCTCTTTCCCATCTGACATTTGGTCTATTTTAGGCCTAAGAAACACGTAATTTACACTTTAACTGAAAGATTATTCATGTTTTGCACTTAATTATCTTTATTAAACTGAACTCGGTACATCACCCGAGGCAAAACCCAAATTCCTGTCAGGACGCATGGATATCATCATTAAATAAACTGGATAATCACCAGTGTCTCACCAGTTGTTGACTCCATTTTCACCTTAAATGACCTCATATCGTCTTCAACCTCCACTGAGGACATGAAGGACATTTTCAGGGACAGTGTCTCATCGTTAAAAACTGTGTGTTGCTGTTTTACTTGATTATTAAAAGTGAGTTTAATGCCACAAACACTTGCAGTGATAAAGGTGAAGAGAAGGTCACATTTGGGTGAAGATGTCAAACACGTTACACAATCTGTGTTAGATAACAGACCCCGCGACACTGTGAGGACTGGGGGAGAGAGAGAGGGGGAGAGAGAGGGGAGAGAGAGAGAGGGGGAGAGGGGAGAGAGAGATGTGATGAGTGACTCAGTGTTGCAGTTGTATTTGTCCCTTTTAGCTTCTCCAGTCTGCTCCAGCCAACCTGTGCTATGCTGTGTGTGCCTTGCCCAAGGGCACTTCAACTGTGCACGCACCTCATTCCCAGCTCCATTGATTCTCACCTGTTTCCATGGTTTCCACACACGCTGAAGGGGCATCATGGGAGTAATGGTTCCCTTTAATTAAACCATAGATTACTGGTTAATTATCAATAAAACACCTTTCTTCTCTTTTGAAACACAAAGTTCACCCAGTGGATTCCACACCACCACCAACCGTCTGCTTGAATTCAATCCAGCTGCACCAAATTTCACAAACTCATGGAGATCACTCCCCTAAACATTTGTTTTTATCAGGATTCCATGAATTGTTCCTTTGGGAAATCGTGAATAAGTTAAAAAAGAAATAACAACAACAAACAAAACCACCAACAAGTAGACGGACAGGGCTGGAAATCAAACCTCCGTGGCTGAAGGTAAGAAAACCGAAAAGCAGGTGAAAATAACTCTAATATCAATCTGCTAGAACCTATAATAACTAGATATTACTCAATATGATGGTGATTATTAATGTATTAGCATGAGAAACAAACTGTGAAAACACTCAACACATTCAATAACACAAAGATGTTCCAGACTTTCAAGCTGCTATTTCAATGTGTTCATTTTCACAACAGATAATAACCTTCCTCCTTTCCGTTTGAAAGTGGAAGTTACACCCTGGAGGGGCAGTAAATGGTGAGGAAGGTTCCGGTTTGACCGGTCAAGCGGTGAGATGAGTGTTTGGACTGGAGAGGCGGCGCTGCCCTCGATTCCTCTGACTTTACAAAGTCATGGTGACTCTGCACAGCCCCTGACCGGGCCCCTGTGTGTGCAGATGACTCCAGGTCCAGACTCCATCTGTCTGCTGCAGTGGAGCTGATGTGTTGTCAGGGAGGAGCTGAGGATCCACTTTCAAACAACAAGAGTTTAGAGTTTCAAGTTGCTGAGGAAATGAAATGTCTATCAGACTTAAAACTTTAAAAGCTGCTTTCACACATGCGACTGAGATGCAAACGTCCCAGTCAGCTGCTCTGGACTTTCTGCAGCTTCTCCTGTGATCCCACCAGTGACGTGTCCGGAGAAGTGAACCCATGAAAGATCCTGCAGGAGAATATCTGCAGGGTTCTCAGTGACAAGGTGAGAAACCCACAGAGAATTCAAATATCTCAGGATGAAAAGTCATACATGTAGAAGACTTCCACTGTGACAGCGATTTAAGTGTGACTGCCCACTTATAATCACCTCATGTGACATGTTGTGTCGTTTCTCTCCACTTCAAGAATGTCACAGTCCATTAGCGGCTTTTTACCTCAGCTGTAGAATCATCGCACTCAAGGATTCATCTGAGCTGGAGGCTGAAACTGTCTCAACACTGCAAGACGTCTTCCCTCCGGCCTCTCGTGCATTATCGTGCACTTTCATGATAAAATGTATTTGCACAGGTGTGTGTGTGTACATGTATGCTGAGCATTTTAAATAAGGATGTGAGTCTCCTCGATGTCATGTGTGCGACTTTCCAGTTTCTATTCCTGTGTGTGTGTGTGTGTGTGTGTGTGTGTGTGTGTGTGTGTGTGTGTAACTGCATGATAAATTGTCATCTTTAGCAGAAGGTCTTTCCCATATTTTACTCTGCCACCTCCAAATTATACTAAAATGCAAATGATCCTCTTACAAACAGCAGTGTACTATTATCATAATTATGGCGACAGTCTAATAAAACGTCCCTGTGGAGATGCAGCCTGCTTCTCCGCCTGCACAGTGCACCGTGTTACCCAGTAATCACAAGATTCACTCGGAAACTTGCAGAGAATTTTGCAATCTCAAACGATTTGTCTCCTTCCAACTCCTAATATCCACCTGACGGTGTTTCTTTGCTGCACAAAGCTTTTATTTAAGGCAGGAAACATATTCAGAGCAAAGCACATCTTGATAAATGGGAATTTGCAGCTAAAAAGGTTTTGTTCTCTCTCCTGTGTCTTTACAAACAGCCTTTGACCTTGTGTCTTACAGTTGCATCATCACACTCTGTTTCAATCCATATAAGTTTAGCTCGTGTCACCTGCAAAGCTTCGGCTCCTATGGTGTTAGCAGGGCTGTTTGATTGACAGGTGTGAGAATGGCTGTGCTCTAAGGAGGCACCCCGGGGTGCAGCTCCAGTGAATTATGAATGAACCGGCTGAAGCTCTTACGTGTCAACTTCACATCTGCAGAGGGCTCTAATCTCCTCTCTCTCTCCTCTTCCTCTCCTCTCTCTCCTCCTCCCTCCTCTCTCTCTCTTCCTCTCCTCTTCCTCTCTCTCCTCTTCCTCTCCTCTTCTCTCTCCCCTCTTCCTCTCCTCTTCCTCTCTTCTTCCTCTCTCTCCTCTTCCTCTCTCTCTTCTCATGGCATCATTGAGGCCAGTTCCTATATAGTAAAGGATAATTTTAAATTATTTTAAATAGAGTAACTACTAAATGGTATTAATTTGAACCTACGTTATATTCTGTCGTGAAGTCGTTGACTAAATTCAGTATTTGCCCGGTTCAGAAACAAGTTGTTTGTCCTTCAATGAAACAGAAGACAAATCATTTCTCTGTTGATGTTTTCAATTGGTGTTGAAAGATCGAGTGTTTTCCTTTGGTAGATGGTCTCGAATCAATACTTGAGTTCCCACTGAGTTTTCACACTATTTCAAACTGTAACAACACAACACTGATAAATGATCTTCAGAGCAAATCCTACGTGTGTGAAAAGGATGAACCCACCTGATGAACCCGTCACTTGTCTGTTGGACACATGAAGACAAACCAAGAACATATGATTTTCTAAATGTACATCTGAGGTTGTAAGTACTGTAGATATAACCTCGGTTTAAAGACTTGGCCCAATAATGTTCTCTATTGACCTGCTACAATGAGCCTTTCACTTTAATAATTCACCTGTTTATCTGTTCTTAAGATTGATTAATGATCAATTAGATTAATAAAGTCTGTGTAAACACCTTTGAAATTTCCTTTATGATGGAGCTGAAGAATTAAAGGGGCATTCTGGCATTTTTCATCTGGGCCCTGTGTTTACATGTGTAAATGAATGGAACTGAGAAAAACCTTTGGAATCGCTGCCTGATGCAACGTGGAGCAGAAGCTGTAAAGCAACTGCAGCAGTTCACAAAATAAAAGTGCTGTTTTCTGAAGGGTCTCTAACGAGCGCTGATCAAATTGAATAATCCGTCTGTTTGTTGCATCACCAGCCGCCTGCTTCATGCAGCTGTGCAGTCGTTCTGCCCCCCCGTCCCTCCAGCTCAGATTCACCCTGACACGCCCTCAGCAAATCAACCAGAGAACCGTCTGGACCCACAGGCACAAATCATGGTATCATGGCTTGTCATCTTTCTGGGATATCAACTAATGGCCCCTAAAGATCCAAGAGTGCTCCTTGTGGTTTGTAGGGCCCTCGTCGGGTCCTTGCTGCAGTCTCTTCTGCCGGCCTCCCATCAGCTTCTCTAACCTCAACAAGCAGCCGTTCAGTCAGCTCCCAATCTATTAGTGTTTCTGCAGCTCTACTTCCCATCAGCCCTGATCTGTCTTCTTCTGCCTCAGTTTATCAGCAGGAGCGATTAGCATCCTCCGAGCCCGGGTCTTTCTGACAGATTGTTTTTCAGCCCAAGACTTTTTTTGTCCAGAATCTGTAGAGTTTGCTCCGGTGTCAATATTTTTGCTCCCGTTTCAATTCCGTCCCCTTCATCTGCCGACCGTACCTTTCCGTCGTTGCCGCTCGATTGCCGCCCTTCCATATCATCCGTGCTCAGGAAATCCACTTGACTACGTTCACTGTACCGATGCTCCCGGTTACAACCTCGAGCAACAGATAAGGAATGTCCATCTGCTACCTTTTTCCAAGTTGACACCTCAGATTATGAAACGTTTTGCCATTTTCAACATGATCGGCCTTGAGCTTCATTTCTCTTGAGAGCCCTGGTCATGCCTCCCCACACCTCCTCTCCTCTCCAACTCTAATGCTTCTACTCTCACATTTCAGAATCCTCCTCGTTGCCCTCACTGGGTTTCTCCTTCGGCGATCACCTGACCCAGTTACCTGCTTACCCAGCTGCTCCTCATTCACAGTGAACCGCCACGAACATAATACAGAGGCTGACTTTCAGACAGGTTTTTCCAGATTCACTAAGAACCATATCTGCAAATCTTGGCTTACACCTACTTGTCTTTTAAAAATCTTTTTTCCTGGTCTGCTTGGAAGTTTTCCAGCAAGCTGCTCTTTCCTCTGCAGGTGAGTTTCAGTGCTTTTAGATCCTCATTCCTGTTAGCGAGTAATCTGGATTCTGACAGGGTGACCTTTGTGTTGAAAACCTGACTCACATTGTAAATGATAACAAGTCTCATCTTCCTGCATAGGTTCTGTAAAGTTGTCTCATGACGGCTCACAGCAAGAGTTATACAATAATTCTGTTTCTCATTCTCGTGTTACTAAATAAACATCTACAGCAGCAATGTTCCCTTTTTAACTATTGCAAAAAACGATATTATGGACAAAAAATACTTATATATATATGTTAAGCTCCATGGTACCAACCTAAGAACCCTAACCTGATGCAAAGCAAGCAGACCAACAACCCAAATAAACTTTTATATTCTAAGTGAATACTCATCATCTTAAACTTATCAATTACATTTCTTAGAATATGTCCTGAACCCTAAAGGCCTAAAACATTCAAACTGTGTGTGGCGACACAGAGACCAGAGGTTCCCACCACTTGTTTTGTATGAAACCAAACTGGGACATAATTTGGCGGTAGCTCTTTTTAAATGATGTGAGCAAATGCATAATATGAATGTTTTTACAAACGTCATTTTCAGGAATATGTTGAAGGTGTCTGTGTTCGTTTGGTACGAAATACAGACGATTAAAGTCCAGGTGAAAACTCTTGCACTGTTGGGCTGCTGTCAGGCGCTCACTCTCAGTATTCGTGCTCAGATCTGTGGTGGAAAGGTGGTTTGTGCGATTGTGGATTGCTTTCGCACGAGTGGTCTTGAGCTGGAAAAGGATGTGGTTAGCACTTTGTACATATGGTGCCCTTTAGTTTGTGCGTTCTGTCTGTGATTCTCTTTTGAGTTTTTACTTTGTTCTTATGACTAAAACCATTTTGTTGTACACTGCTCTACTTGTGAAGTGGTATTGCGTCACTGTCGGCCTCCACAACACAAGCAGCCATCACACAACGTTGTCTTCCTCCTTGTAGCTGCTTCACTTTGTGTTCCCCTCGGTGCCTCCTCTCAGAAAACTAAACAACTGTTGTTAAGTTTAGTAGCTTTGCTTTAAACATGTTCAAAGTGTACGTTTTATTATAGAAACCTGCTTTTTACAAGGTCTCAGTTGAAGACTGAGTGGTGCCTCTGTCTGGAGGTGTTTCAGCTGAAGGTTTTCACGACTCTATGCTGGGGTTTAGAAACTGATTGATTTCCCTGATCTATATGTTCATTAAAGACGTCTGGGGGGCAAGCATTGAAAAACAATGGCTTTTAAAACCATGTCAATGCAGCAGAATTGACCTGTCAAGCGATAATATATGTCAATTATGTGAGATGTTGTAATTAAGCTGAGCCCAGAGGTTCCCCAGCTGATTTCAGACATGCACCGACCTTCTGGAGGGGCTGTTTGCGAGGGCGCGAAGGTCTGAGTCAGTTGCTCTGGGCATTTTCTGGAACTTTCTCTGTCGGCCCCAAACTTCTGGAAAGTGTCTGAAGTGAGAAGTGAGAGCTGATGTGAGAAAACAGCAGGAACACGTCTGGAGAGTTCACAGTGGGCGAGTGGGCGAGTGGCGTACAAGCCTCCGCAGCAGAATTCATACGTCCTGACCTCCCTGGATCTATATGTTCCTGTTGAAGAACCAGCTCCTGCTGCTTCATCCTGGTGGACGACGTCCTCCAGAGAAGGTCCCTGGAATCAGGTCTGGAGTTCACGTCTGAACGACTGTAATAAATATCTCGTGGTAATCAGACCTGTTTTGTCCACGAGTTCCTGTCAGTGAGCCTTTGTTTGTATTGAACAGGACATTATTTTTATTATTGTTAGAAAAATCTTATTTTTGATCCATCAACAGAACAGGAAATTATGTGAAATGACACTTTAAACGATTAATGACAAACTGTTCATAACAACAATCAAAAACATGATTCATCTTACTCATATTTCACTTTCAGCAGCGTCACTATTCCTCATCTCCATCTTTTTCTTTATGTCTTATCTTTGCTCAGTGTCTCTTCCCGAAGAGAAACTTTGATTGATTTGTATTTTTTCTAATTTCCTCTGATATTTAAATGCACATGTGATCTTTACATGAAGCCACTGGGATCAGGGACGAGGTGCAAAACCACCAGGATGACGGTGGAACATAATTCAGCTTCATGTCTCATCATGAGGGGGGGGGGACTTGGATTTATTTCCAATGGGACGTTGATATTAATCCGTGTGTGTGTGTGTGTGTGAACTGGAGAGAGAGAGGGAGAAAGGAAGAGCTGATCCTGAGTCAGTGTGTGAGGGAACAGACGAGAGAGAGACCTGCTCACACACACACACTCTCTCTCTCTCTCTCTCTCGCCTCTCTCTCTCTCGCCTCTCTTGTCTCTCTCTCTCTCTCTCTCTCTCTCTCTCTCTCTCTCTCTCTCTCTCTCTCTGTCTGTCTCTCTCTCTCTCTCTCTCTGTCTCTCTCTCTCTCTGTCTCTCTCTCTCTCTCTCTCTCTCTCTCTCTCTCTCTCTCTCTCTCTCTCTCTCTGTCTCTCTCTCTGTCTCTCTCTCTCTCCCTCGCTCGGTTCCACACGGGGGACGTGGTGAGGAAGAAGGGGAGGAATGAGGAAGAAGTCCTCCTCGCTCGTCTCGCGCGCCTCGTCCCAGCTCGTGCGGGTTTGCTGATGCAGCGGCTCCGGTCACCGGATCCTACAGGTCGCCCCGGTCCCGCCGCGTGGAAACGAGGAGTCGAGCGGAAACAGATCCACGGAGGAGCTGCCGGTGCATGGGAATCTCCTCACCCCTCCTCACCCCCCCTCACCCCTCCTCCTGCGCGCCTCGCTCGCTGGACACGCCGCGTATAAGAGCTCCCTGCGTCTCCATTACCATTCCCCACTACTGGCGTACCTCTACTCCTCCTCCGCCTCCTCCTCCGCCTCCTCCTCCTCCTCCTCTGCTTCTTACTTCTTCAGTGGAGCTGTGGAGCCGTAGTGCCGCTCGTACGCCTCCGGACTGTGGACACTCTGGACACGAAGGTAGGACACTCCGCGGCTCTCCGGTGGGTAACGAGGGTGCATGCGGGTCTTTGCCCTGGTTCCGTGGAGGGAGGGACGGGATGGGAGAGGGGACAGGGGACAGGGGACAGGGGGGGAGCCCCGTGCAGCCCGGACGGTTTCCTCGCATCCTCCCTCCTCGCCACGCGCTCCACACTGCGCCTTCTCCTCCGTGGCGTGGAGGTGCGCTGGCCCCCGGCCGGAGAGGCGCTGGCTGCGGGGGACTGGGAGTCTCTGGGTTTCACTGGGAACCAGCAGCGGTCCAGACTCCGGAGAGGCTGCTCCTCTTCGCCCCAGGGAACGGTTTTCCCCCTTGCTTTTTCCTTCCCCCCTTCCCTCCTCTCCTGCTCCCCCCCTCTCCTGCTCCCCTGCTCCCCTGCATGTTTAAGTGTGCCCGCCTGCCTCGCGTGTACCCGGAGGGATCTGATCTGGGATCAGATCAGGGATGCAGGGCACGTTCACAGATCCACGCTTCTAGGCGTCAAATGTGGAAGTTGGTGACAAACATGCGCAAAATTCCCCTTTGGACATGTGACCCCTGCAGAGGGAAGATGATCCAGGCGCATTGAGAACAGACACATTTGTGCGCAATTCTGCAGGTCCGCATCCTTTGCGCCAAACAGTGCAGTGCTCTGGGGAGGGGGTTCGAGTGTGACCCCGTGGCTCAGTCTGAAACGGGGCTGATTTCTGAATTAAGCAGAACTGGATCATCTTGTTTCATCCTCGGGCTGCTGCTGCTGCTGCTGCTGCGTTCGGGCAGATGTTATAAATGGAAATGAAACAACGGGCAGAGCTTCACACGTCACTTCACTGGTCCTGTAAACCTGCTCCAGAGAATCAGAGAGGAGGCAGCAGCAGCTTCCCATTCCCCTGATGTGACAGAGCAAACCTCGGTGCTGTGACAAGTGCTGGGCACATCAGGCTGCAGGTGCCATCAAGGCTTTCTAGGCAATTCTTTTCCAGCTGACTTCAGTCGGGGCTTGATGGGCACGGCTCAGAGGAAGTGCAGCTCATCCACTGTGGAGGCTATGAAACATTTATTTATGACAATGAAAAACTGAAGCGCAAGCAGCCCGCGCTCTTTACTGCCTCATCCTCGCAGTGAGGAAGAAGGTTATTGTTGAAATTGAATATTTTCGATCAGCCCAGTGGTGATGCTTCACGACACAGGTCCAGAGCAGCAGAAGCTGAAGTGATGTGTTTTCCAGACCTTTGTGTGATGCCAGATTCCAGCTGCTTCTCAGTGGGTCTGCACCAAGCAGTGATCAGACCCGGAGAGAACACGTACGCAGGTACACAACTTCCTTGCTATGCAACAACTGCAGGGTCACTCTGGTGGGGGGGGAAATGCCCGGGCGGTAGAAGCAGGTTTAGCACCATTCCAGTGTCACAGCGTAGTGTTCGTCTATAAACATCATTTGCTGTGAATGGTTTCTCAACATACAGTATTCTCATGTGATTCCTGCCAGGCCTGCGTCATTCAATTTTTGTTAAAAATATCTATTTTTATCCATATCACTCACATTGTGATGAAATGGGAGTTATTATTGCACTAAATATATAAATAACCCAGTGACAGGCCAAATCTTTCAGCCAAGACTTTCCAAATATCCCCCAAAAGGAGGATAAATATAGATAATAAAAACCTATAGACACCCGAATGGAACAAGGCCGGTTTTAAAAGACCGTTGACTCAGATCTTATATGTTCCCACGCTCCAAAGAGTGGTTCTGCAAAGGTGACCCTGTTCCCTATAGTTTACAGTCAACAGGGTCGTCACAGAGCAAGGGCAGGTCGGGGAAACACTTCTGCTAATGTAAAGTGAAGTGAGAAACACAAAACAGCTGATGAGTGGGATTGGTTTTGCAGATTAGAGAGTCCTGCGATGTAAATGCCATTTTTTTTAAATACAGTTTAAACTACTCAGCTTTTACCTTTTTTAATTTGAAATATAACAACAATGCATATGCATGAATATATATATATATATATATATGTATATATGGTTTTTATAGTAGCCTACAGTAGCATAGAGAATAGTGCACTGTATCTAGTCAAGGCAGTTATACTGGTTGGAGACAGTGTGACCTCAATCAATAGCTAATAAGCTAATAGGTAGCCACCCATGTCAACCTGAGTATGAGCTCATTTATTAGAAATCAATAAGCCGATTGGTGGATTCCCTGCGAGCTCACCATCTATCAAAGGTCAGTTGTAGGGTGCTCCCCTGTGATTGGCTGATACGTGCGACCCCCGCTGTCATTTGTCAAGTCCTGAGGTTAAGAAGTGGACGTGCTCGCTCCAACGCGGCCTCAGTGCTTTTCAGGTTACACATAACCCCCCACAATTCACAGGCCCAGTGATGAAATATGGATGAATTCAAACCAGGTTACACACGCAGCCTAGTCAGGAAGCAGAGTGTAGCACGTGATGGTAGAAGCTGAGAGACGAGTCAACTCCATTTAATGCATAAAGGATATAAACATGTTTGTGTCCGAGCACTTTACGATCTGAACGACCTTCTGTTGGATGAGAGGAACTCTACGAGCAGGCCTGGAGAAAGAGAGGAACGTGTTTACTCAGCACGCAGCGGATGTTTGTCACCTCACACAGATGTGACTGTGTACGCTGTGTAAGATTCTGATTTAGAAACCAAGTTGGCCAGAAATGGTAAAATGAAACGTGAAGCTATCATAACACTTAGCCAGTGACAGTGAACTAACGAGCCGTCCCTGGACGCTGAGAGGAGAAGGTTAACTCAACAGGAGATTTAGATTTACCTCAGAATCTGGAGACGAAACATATTTCAGATGTTCAGAATATGATTAAAGAACCCCCCTTTCTTTATAAGAGAAGGTGAGGGTACCATTCCTCAGCCCCGTCTCTCCCGTCTCATACTCCCCCTTTTCTTTCCATTTGTCTCTCTCTCTCATTTTTCCTTCCTCCAGACATCCAACTCCGCTTCCTACATTACATCTCTCTCCTCCTGTCCCTCTCTTCCTTTCTTTTTGCTTTTCCATATTTCTTCATCTTTCACTCACGGTTTTACATTTTGTACCATCCCGTCTTCCTCCGGAGCAGAAGAATTCCGGCTTCTCCTCGGAGCCGCGGGCTGAAGCGTTTCTTTGTGCTTTTCCTGCAGCTCACAGGTTTATTTTCAGTGGCGTGCACATGGTCTGCATCTATTTTTCAAATGACTTTACCAATACATCACTCGTAATGATGATGTCAAATTTCCATGCGTGATTCATTCCCTGATACAAATTAGTGGTTTGTGCAGAAAGTGGGGTTGTGTCCTCTCTCTGGTCGACCGGCCGCCTGTTGGCACCTTTGGGTGCTGCCTGCAGAGGCTCCGAGGACTGACAGCACCGGGGCGGAGAGAGAGCAGCTTGACTCACAGCAACACATGGTTTTGGTTTTCTTTACTTTATGTATTGTGCTTTTGTTTTGGCCTCGGGGGAGTATAGGATTCAGCTGTCCAGTATTTGTGTGAGTCTGTGTTTGGGCTGAAACTCGTCTTATGTTGTATTCCTCTGGAAACACATTCAAGTTTTGAGGTCATAGCGCCGGGGAATTTCATGGCGATATATTCTGACACCTGATATCTCAATTAAAAAAGGAGGAAAAATCCAAAGTAGCAGCCTCTGCTCAGTGACTAAGCCGCTCTAGTGTTAACAGCAGAGACAGGAACACACCTCGAGTGTGGCTCGGATATCGTTCAGGACAAATAGAGCAGTAATGATTCTAACGAGAGCGAGATCTGGATTCAGACATTCCCACAGGATCTTTACACTTGTACAACACGCAGCTCTAAACAGAACAGGTCATTATCTTGAGCCATCTAAAGTGTAGCCTCATGATGAAGTGATAAAGTGTAAAGCAATCAGGATTGTGTAAGCAAAGTTTAGAGAGGATTTGTGTGCATGAGGATGAATTATAAGTGAGCTGGCAAGAAGAACAAGAGCAGAGAATGGAAACTAGAGCGTTGGCTTCTTAAATGAGACGTGTGTCATATCAGCAACTGTTACACTATACGTTCATATTTGTAATTATGCTATAGTGCTTTATCTTAAATCATGCACACTATAGTCTATAATGAGAAATCCACAAACCAGCTGGAAGATAGAAGAAATCCTCTGCTCAGGTGCCTTTCAGCAAGGCACAGCAACCTCCCTTTGTGTAAATAATGTGACATAACCATCTGAAATCATAACAATCATGATATCATAATCATATATTCATAGATGCTGAAGCCGCTCTCTACAGCCATGCAGCACAGTCACAGTGTGACACTCAGTGGACACTCAGAGATATCACTCCTCTCACTGTACCTGATTCCTTTTCCATCAAGAACCAGGAGTTATTCTCAAAACAGTGAAAAGTAGTTTCTGTATGTGTCCCTGGGGCAGCTGGGTTCGAACCCTGTAAGCTGGCCTTGTGATGAACCGCTGTCCCGCTTGCCTCTTGCCCAATGTCGGCAGTAATAGGGAGTTGATGGGATAATGTGTCTGATGGATCTGGATCTAATGGCTTCTGTTTTCCTGTAATCCTGTGGAGAAACAATCAATTTAAATAATAACTTGTGCCTGCTCCCAAAACCATTATGAAAAACCTTCAAAATATAATTGGAACATGCTCCAACAGTTTGAGTGGTGCCAATCTAAAACCAATGTTGGTGCAGGGGGTGCACATCAGTGGTGAATCTGTCAGACTCCTGCTGCCACCGGCTCTACTCTTCTAATGCAGCTTCTCTTCAGTGTTGGTTTCAGCCTTTTACTCAAAAGTATCTTGTAATAATTTAAACAGTTTCTCTGAGAATCCACTGGAGAACAGGAGCCAGACAGAAACCCTCTGGTTTCTGGAGAGCAGCTGGCACACAGAGAGAGAATGCTCTTTAGCCATCAGCCTGTTGGAAAAATGACATCCTTAAGTGAAAAACAACCAAATCCCAAAGCACACTGAATTATTGATCCCTTGGAAATGCCACACAAAGCCTGGTGCGACCACACAAGAAGGTGGTGGCCGGCAGAGAGCTGCTGGCTTCTCTCCCACCAGAAGGTCACTCTTAGGTTATCAGCTCACTGAATTGTGGTTTAATTAAGGAAAGGTGTAATTGTGTTTGTGACTGATTGTCTTAACTGATCTGATCACGAAGCTCTCACACCACAGCTGAGCTCAGTCAGTCCACATCAGCACAGCAGCGACTGAGCACTCGCTTGGTTTCACCCAGATGTTTAAACTGATGAAGAGTTACTCACTATAGCTGTCACCATCAGGCAACACACACACACACACTTTGTTTAATATCTGGACTGAACTGTCAAACATTGATGAGGTCCCCAGTGGAAATGTATTTTGTGTTTCACATGTGTCTTTAATCGTGTCGGGCCGCCGGGTGAGAGAGAGAGAGAGAGAGAGAGGGTGGTGGGGGAGAGAGAGAGAGAGAGAGAGAGAGAGAGAGAGAGAGAGAGAGAGAGAGAGTTATAGGTAATTTACAGTTTCATCTATAATGAGCATTGTGGTAGAAAGAAAGCAGAGCAGCACTGATGTAACTATCGATGTCTGGTAGTTTGTGCCGTGTGCATGTAGCTGTGTGAACAGTGAATTAATAGTTGCTGGTTTGCAGGAATCGAGCAAGAAGCTTGTCTGAGGAGAGTTTTAAGCTGATCTGTGTTTCAGGTCTTAGGGTCCTGTTATTGATCCTTGATTAAAAACTAGATGTGTGTGTGTGTGTGTGTGTCTGTGTGTCTGTGTGTGTCTGTGTGTGTCTGTGTGTGTGTGTGTGTGTGTGTGTAGCAGTGCTTTGTCTGGAAGGTCTAGAAAGTTCTTCAAGTTTGTTCCTGTGGAAGTAAATCTCCAGACCGAGCAGTCGCATTCAGACACTGGGTCAGATTTATAGTTGAAAGCGATATTCTATTGTAAATTCTTGAGGGTTTGGTTTGTGAGGCAGGACGGCTGGAGGGGGCCAAAGGAGAAGGGCTGCAGGACAGGCTCATGAGGAACAAGTCGTTACAAGGGACAGACAGATTCCAGGGTGTGAGTGGTGATGAACTCGCAGAGTGAAGTGAGTCTCACTGAGTTAATGAGCTGATCAGGAACAGATGAGCAGGTGGAAAAGACCACACACACACACACACACACACACACACACACACACACACACACACACACACACACACACACACACACACACACACACACACACACAAATATGTAGAGCTGCGTCTGAGTTGAAGTGGTTGTTCTTCAGTTTCTCTTCTGAAAATCCAGAATGTCCTGAGCTCCAATTTCACTGATTTACCACCGGATGATACAGTTGAAATCAATATGGCAATGGAAACTACTTTTTTAGGGATTCTAATGGCGATAGGGATGGTGGGTCGATATCTCCACAACTAGGATTGCTATAAAATTACAGAAAATTCATGATCCCCAGAGGATGAATCCTAAAGACTTTAGTGATCCTGTGACCTTTCCCCTGACGCCACCAAGAGGTTAACATTTGTCATAATGATTGAATTGTCTCAACAACTATTAGATTGACTGCGATACCCCCCCCCCTCGGGATGAATTTTCATAAACAATAGATGGGGTTAGGGTTAGATAGTTGTATTGACTTGTAATTGTCTGCTTGATTTTAGCTTTTCGGGTTAAATACCAAAAGTTGGGGGATGAAGATTCCTTCCATCTGCTTATATGTACAGATACGTGTAATATTGGTTCACTTATATTTCCTATTATTGGAAGATATTATTACAATTACACCCAATGATCTTTAAAACTGTCTGTCTCCTACATTTTAATATTCTGAGCTAAAAAACAGGCTGAATTCTCTCAATGCTTTTAGGCGTATCAGCTCCTGGGAGAATACACAGGCCCACACTCAGAATGCGTCTGGATGTTATTCTGTGTCAGTACTCAAAGGGGTATTTGCATTTTCTTTTTATCCCCTGAAACCTCAGGAGAGGATGTGTCTTCGAATATTCGCACAAAAACCCAGAATCGCCTGCATCCGTTTCGCTGCATCTGCTTCCATCACATCTCCTTTTAAATTCCACCCACAGTGTGCACATTTGACTGCGTCTGCATATTAGAAATTGATTTTAATTTCCTGCTCATAACTTTGAGAGCCCGGTGTTGCATCATCGGGCTCTCAGCTGCGTCGACCCCTGTGGTTCTCAAGCAGGGGTCAACCTGGATAGAACACAGTCAATCACCAGGCAGCCCTGAATCACAGAGAGGATGTTCATGGGAACGTTGCTGCTGCCCAGATAACTTTCTCTAACACAGAGAGGAAACATTGAATAGATTTACTTTTTTATGCTTCTTTACCAGCAGCAGCAGCAGCAGCATGATTCTGAATCGTCCGTCCAGTATCTCAGCAACAGCCTCAGGGAATGTGTGGTTCTAAGGTTCACTTGGACTCAAGTATGAAGCAACTTGAAGTTGGTGATCAAGTTGTGAAGTTAATTGGGCTTTTTTACAAAGTTTATCATTATGATTATCAGTCGGCCACATACGTAAACACCTCTTCACATGCAGCAGGGAGTTTTAATCAGTATCCAAATTACCCAACAATGTGCAAATACTTGGTTATTCGTGGTGACGAGGCGGAGCAGCGTCCCCACCGAGGCATTTTTACTTGATTGAAAATGATTCTTAACAAATTATGGCTTTCATACAAACAAATTCTGCCCTGAAGCAATTACATGGAAACTGAACGTAGTCTCAGTGTTGGGATTTAGGGTTCTCTCTTCCTCACTGCACTTGGATGATGTTCAATCACTTTTATTAGTGAATCTGTTTGTTTCAAAAAAGTAGAAACATTAGCACAAAATCAAGAGTTTGTGATTCCACCAGTTTAAAGTGTTGATAAGAAACTTCTGCATCCACAGAGAAAGACACAACTGCCGAGGCACAGAAATCACAAAGTGAAAAACTAGACGACACAAGTAAAAAACAATTACACCAAAACATTCACAAAATTGATCAGTTGATTGACAAAAAGCCCAAATACAGTTTTTATTTGGCCACTGGTCAGGTTTCAGATTCGACACGCCACACACCCACGTTTATCTGTGGCCTGGTTATTTACTTGCTGACCTAAATAGCTCAGCAATTTCTTCCCTGAAACACGTTTCTGATTTAGTGAAGTTGAGACTTTTATGTTCTTCGTGCTTGAACCGTTCTGTTTCGAAACTCGAGTGTTGCTTCATGATCAGCCTCAGCGCTCTGAAGTCTGCACAGAGGTTCTTCCAGACGCAGGCAGATCCGACCTTTCAGTGCTTACGAGAGGTTAAAGCGAATCTATAAACCACTCAGCTTCCAAACAACTCTCACAGAAGCGACGTATTTGAAGAGAGAAGAGTTTGTTACGCCTCATACTTAGATTTAGATTTCTATCCATCATGAGATATTAAACTTGAAATGAACACGTATAATAAAATCACAGGACAGAATCAAAACTAAAAATCCCTTTTCTTCCAGACATGTCTCTAATGTGAACTGTTTCCTCTGCTCTCCTCTTTCTAAAGATTGAAGATCCTCATTCATCGTCACCTCGTGGTTCTGGTCCGGACGTCACCATGGGCCGCTGGGATCACTCCCTCCTGTCCCCTGCCCCGAGGCTAGCAGTCGTCACGGTGATTCTCCTCCTCCAACTCCAGCTCTCGTTGGCTGGCGCGCCGCCTGAGCCGAACTTGGGCGACTCGGTTTTTGCAGTGTCCACCAATAAAACCGAGTGCTCCAAGCCCGAGGCGTGCGCACGAGGGGTGGTGCTGCCTATTTGGGAGCCGCAGAATCCGTCGTTTGGCGACAAGGTTGCCCGGGCTACAGTTTACTTTGTGGCCCTGGTCTACATGTTCTTGGGTGTGTCCATCATCGCTGACCGTTTCATGGCGTCGATAGAGGTCATCACGTCACAGGAAAAGGAGATCACCATCAAGAAACCCAACGGGGAAACCACCACCACGACTGTTCGAATCTGGAACGAGACCGTGTCCAATCTCACCCTCATGGCTCTGGGCTCTTCAGCTCCTGAGATCCTGCTGTCCGTCATAGAGGTCATGGGTCACGGGTTCCAGGCGGGCACGCTGGGCCCCTCCACCATCGTGGGCTCCGCGGCATTCAACATGTTCGTCATCATCGGGCTTTGTGTGTACGTGGTGCCTGACGGGGAGACGAGGAGGGTCAAGCACCTCCGTGTCTTCTTCGTCACGGCCACCTGGAGTATCTTCGCCTACATTTGGCTCTACCTGATCCTGTGTGTGATCTCGCCGGGCGTGGTGCAGGTGTGGGAGGCGCTGCTCACGTTCATGTTCTTCCCCATCTGCGTGGTCTTTGCCTGGGTGGCTGACCGCCGCCTGCTTTTCTACAAGTACGTGTACAAGCGCTACCGCACTGGCAAGCAACGTGGAATGATCATCGAGACCGAGGGCGACCGTCCACTTCCTTCCAAGGTAAACCTAACACTACCACAACAAATACTACTACTACCTCATACATAACACCATCAGTCCAAATACTACTACTACCTCGTATAACACCATCAGTCCAAGTACTACTACCACGTCGCACATAACACCATCAGTCCAAGTACTACTACCACGTCGTACATAACACCATCAGTCCAAGTACTACTACCTCGTACATAACACCATCAGTCCAAGTACTACTACCACGTATATAACACCATCAGTCCAAGTACTACTACCCGCATAACACCATCGTCACCTCGTACATAACACCATCAGTCCAAGTACTACTACCTCGTACATAACACCATCAGTCCAAGTACTACACTACCTCGTATATAACACCATCAGTCCAAGTACTACTACCACGTCGTACATAACACCATCAGTCCAAGTACTACTACCTCGTATATAACACCATCAGTCCAAGTACTACTACCTCGTACATAACACCATCAGTCCAAGTACTACTACCCGTCGTACATAACACCATCAGTCCAAGTACTACTACCACCTCGTACATAACACCATCAGTCCAAGTACTACTACCACGTCGTACATAACACCATCAGTCCAAGTACTACTACCTCGTACATAACACCATCAGTCCAAGTACTACTACCACGTCGTACATAACACCATCAGTCCAAGTACTAATACCATATCAACGCCTTGTCAGCAACTGTAACTGAAATTTAATTATTTGCCAACAAAAAGACAAAAGCTTTGAACGAATTCTGAGGGTTTTTATCTTTAAAGACTAATTCTGATTCATCATAATCTGGGTCTTGTTTTCAGACCTGTGATCATAATATTTGTTGCTAAGTTAAAGTTAATTTCTAAGAACCGAGTATTCAGAAATTATTCTTTAATATTCATTCAAAGCAAAATCATATCTGCCAGAATTACCTGAATCTCTTATGGGCTTTATAACTGTTGAGTACCTGAAAAACAGGATTTAAAATATATTAGCCCAACAATAAAACCTTCTATTACCTCGGGAACTAATACAATTTCTCTTTTATCTCAATTCAGCTGAATCTAACATGCTCAGATTTTCAAATCTTTATCTGAAATGCAGGTACTTTCTTTGAACAGTAAATATTTTGTCATCCTGAACAGAAGTTCCTCGATGATGATGATGATTATTAGGATGATGATGTTGATATTTGAATTAGATTTTAAAAGCTTCCTTCATCAGTATCTCTCTAAAGAACCTTAACTGTCATTCTGCCAAATCTTTTTTGCAAGGGCATGAAGTTAGGAAGCAGTAAAATTAATTAAGCACCGCTCAGATGAGTGGAAGAAGAAGCTCCTGAGTAGGAGGAAGTAAGTGATAAGTAATGTGTCTGCATTACTGAATGGAATTCAGCCAAAGTAAACTAATGCATAATACTGCAAAGAAACATGCAAAGAAGTACTTGTGTGGTATTGTCACTTTTTAATTGCCTTTAGTGCTTTGTAGACATCAAACTAAATAGTCGGTATTGTCGTGTTTATTCATGACTCATATAATTTACACTGAAGAGCTGAATCGACATCAGTGTCTCAGACGGAGAAGAGCGACTCATTTAAAAACCCTCTTAACGATCTAATCATATTTCATAAATACATGTCTACCTAATGAAAAAGACGATTTCTATGAAAAACAGAAGCTATTCATTTTGAGAGTTGTAAAATATTGGGATTTCAACATGTTTAATAAAAATATTATGCTAATATAAACTTGTATTCCCATGCACAGCAGAACTCTTCAAAACTCTCTGTTCACTAAACTCAGCTGAATCCTCCTGAACCAACTCTAGAGTCAAACAGTATTAATGCTGAGATTCATATTCAATGATTGCATGGAAGTCGTCCAGCTTAAAGGAGCAAAGCAAATTATTATAATCATATTTACATTCACCATTTTAATTTGTGTTACTTCTTGAAAATGTTTACATGCTGCTGCTGCTCTTTTCAGCCTCTGTCTGAAACACTTGGTTTTAGCTCCTGTCTCTTTAAGCCCCCCCCTCCCCCTGATAACAAAGCATCATATGTTTCCTTTAAAGTTAGAAGTCAGAGGTGGTGATGATATGATGATTGTGGAACCTCACTCTATACTGATGACGCTGCTTTCTCTCTCCTCGTCAGGTGGACATCGAGATGGACGGGAAGATGCTGAACTCTCATGGTGTCGACTTCCTGGACGGGCCCCTGGGTTTGGATCTGGACGAGAAGGATCTGGACGAGGAGGAGACCCGCAGAGACATGGCCAAGATCCTGAAGGAGCTCAAACAGAAGCACCCGGACAAGGAGGTGGGTGAAGGAGGAACCTCACATTAAGTGCAGCGGCAGCGTGACATGAGAAATGCACTGACACCGCTGTCAGCGCTTCTCCTGCCACGGCTGTTTTCCTCTCGTGGGGAATAAAATGACAAAATAATCAGCGACAGATGGCAGACTTTCTGTTGCCTTCTTTATCACTGTGATTATGGTGATGAATGCAGCCCAGGTCTCGTCTCAGCCACTCACGTTAATCTGATAATGGTGCAGCTGAAAAGAATCAGAAAACTGCAGCAGTCGTGACACACATATCTGAATAAAAGCATAAACACAGATAATCCAGTTCTGTCCTTCGGTGTATTAACAGTACAGGAAGTCGAGTCTTTGTAGAGCGTCCACTTGTGTCTGTATATACAGAACAACTACAAGTAAAAGAGTGTTAAGTAGAAGATATTACATTGGTTCACTCCAACAGATCGACTGGACGATAGAGATGGAACGGACACAGATACAAAAGCTTCCTTGAAGTAAGAGGTTGTATTTTCACACCTCAGTTTAAACCGTTGAGAAATAAGAACCACTTTTGTTTTCCTAACACTGTATTCCTACTTCTCTATTTGAGAAACCCAGCCACATATTGAAAGGCGTGATGAGGTTGGTTCCAGTCGGTGTTCCTCTTATTTTCTTGGACAAGGTTTCACACAAACACATGTAACAGACGCCACAAGCTTCTTACATGCATGAGAGACGCTGCTAAAATAGCTTGTTACGCTTTTTGCCCTCATCTCTATATGGATTAAGAAGGAGGCTGATAAAGCTGTTGTCAAACACTAGTCTGCTTTTTATTCTTCCTCATACTCATCTTGGACACAGGGACAACAATATTAGTTGCAGTAAAGTAGTTATATTCTTATTTTAGCTGCATTTCCCGAAGGAGCTGTATGTGACACTGCAAATGTTCGAGACATTTTCAGACATGTATCCTGCTAGGCCCCCTTGTGAAATATGAGAATACAGCAGGAACATATCTGGAAAGTTCACAACCAGTGAGTGAGTGTGATGACGACATCTTGAATATGATGATATCAGCTTGGAAAGAAACTGGGACTCGAGAGCCCGAGGGCCAGAGTCCCTGGCTCCTCCCCTTGCCTGAATGTTCCGGACAGAAGAGTTCATGTCTGAAAACAGTTTAGACCTGAAATTAATGATGGAGACATTTTGCCAACTGACCTGATTTAAAAGCGACAAAGACGAATCTACTCCTTTCGTGAGCAGATGTTCCTCATTCCAAATGTTACCGGACCGTGATTCAGTCTCACCTTCTTGTTTGTGGTTTCCCATGGAGAGATGAGCTAGTGCAAAGGTTTAGGATTTCTATTTCTATTAGCTCAGTTGTTTAACTGGGATAAAAACTGTTCACCTGATCTCCAACAGTACTAATCATCTGGTAAGAGAGGGGGGGGGACCTGTGGGATGAGGACAAGTGGGAACAATTAAGATTTAATTTTGAAAGGATCAAACCAGGAATACAGAAGCAGGATGGATGTTTGCTGCAATGTGCTCTAGAATCTGGATCCACTCGTTGACTAAGGAGATTACAGAGCTGCTCTGGTTTCGTTTTGCGTGTACGGTTGTGTAAGATCTCACAAAGCCTCCGATAATCTGGTGCATCTTCCTCGATGTAAGAAAATCACAGACGCTGTTGATAGAAATGTCTCTGCTCTCGACGTGTTGTTACGACATGACTCACATCACAACCAGGATGAAACTGTCAGGGAGCACAATCTTCAACAATGCATCATGTTCATCACGATGGTGTGTTACATTCCAGAATCATACAGGAGAACATGTTTTCACCTTTTGAATGCCGTTATGTTTTCTCGTCTCAGGTGGAACAACTCATTGAGCTCGCCAACTACCAAGTCCTGAGCCAGCAGCAGAAGAGTCGTGCTTTCTACCGTTGCCAGGCCACTCGGCTGATGACAGGCGCTGGCAACATCCTGAAGAAACACGCCGCCGATCAGGCCCGAAAGGCCGTCAGCATGCACGAGGTTCGCTCTGATGTCGGTGACAACGACCCCATCTCCAAGATCCTCTTTGAGCCCGGTTCCTACCAGTGCCTCGAGAACTGTGGCACCGTGGCCGTCAACGTGATGCGGCGCGGCGGCGACCTGGGCAAAACTATTACTGTGGACTACCGGACAGAAGACGGGACGGCCAACGCTGGATCGGACTACGAGTTCACAGAGGGCGTGGTGGTGTTCAAGTCCGGTGAGACGCTGAAAGAGATCCGCGTGGGGATCATTGATGACGACATCTTTGAGGAGGATGAAAACTTCCTGATTCACCTGTCCAACGTCCGGGTGTTGACCTCTGAAGGCGAGGAGCCCGATGAAGGCGAGGCCGCGAATCACGTGGACTCGGTGGCCTGTCTCGGCCTACCCGCCACAGCGACCGTCACCATCTTTGATGACGACCACGCCGGTATCTTTACGTTTGAGGAGCCTGTTTGCCATGTGAGCGAGAGCGTCGGCACCATGGAGGTGAAGGTGCTGAGAACGTCGGGGGCTCGCGGCGTGGTCACGGTGCCGTACAAGACGGTGGAGGGAACGGCACGAGGCAGCGGGGAGGACTTCGAAGACTCTCACGGCGTCTTGGAGTTTCAGAACGACGAGATCTTGTGAGTAACAATGTCCCTTTGAATTTCAATACTCGTGCTGATGTTGTTCTTGTTTTTCACGCTCTGTGTCGGTTGCAAATGTTCCTGCCGTTGGTTTGAGAACGAGAGGCTGTGAGTGAGATGTGGTGGTCTCGTCAAGCGGACCGCTCGTCGGGGACCAAACCAACAGTTCCCCACTCCCTCTGTTTTTTAACTTGTCTCTATCCTCTACTTTGACTCATTCATTCTCTTCTCTTATCGCTCTGTTCATTCCTCTTTGCTCTGGATTCCGTTGTGCTGCTGATTCCAGGTTCCTTGTTTTCTACGTGCTGCTCTGTACAGTCAGCACAATACACTCGGATCGTGAGTTACCAAGAAGTTGGGAAACTGGGTTATTTCTTTTTAGATGGTGTGTGGTGTGAATCTTGGTTGCTGGGAACATATACAAATAAGCAACCTAAACAAATGAGCAGCAGGGAAACTGGGCCACGCTGAGAGAGGGTATCTATCTATTCAACTTAATTTGTCTACACAAAGGCTTTTTAATAAAGAATCCCAGTTGGCCTTTTAGGTGACTTTATGCTGTGTGCGAACATCCCAGAGCAACCACTTATGCAGCCGGAGGCTTCTCTGTTGTCTTTCCTGTGTGAAAAGGACTTGAAGCTCTATTTGAGGATCCCTGCTGTGAAGTGGCACAGCCACAGTTCAAAGCTCATCTCCGCCTGACGGAGAGACCTTATTAACTGATGCCGGGGTTCATGATTGCAGTACGAGCACATTTCAGGCGGCCTCTGTGGTGATTGTCGCTCACAGCCGGCTGTTGTTCTCTCATCCTGACCCGCTCACAACGAGGGGAATTAGCTCCAGCCTTCAGCCAAATGTTTGTACGATGCTCAACACTTTGGCTCGAGACCAGCTCCTCCCTTGTTCTTTAAATCTGTTACCGCTGTAAACAGTAAATGCTCATATCTATTTCATTACAAAGCTTAGTTGCATATTAAGCCATCATAGCTCTGTTAGTTGGTTGATTTAACTTGTTAACAGTAGATGTCTCACAGGAGCATCTGCCCTCTCTACTCTCACATGTCTCTCTATGGATTTGTCCTTGTGCGATTTGTGTTTTCATTGTATTTAAAAGGTCTTTTTGTGTTTTTATTGTGTATTGACGTGTATGTGCAGGTGCAGGATGTAAACCTGAGAACACATCTTCATCCCCGTGCAGCAGATATTTTCACTCTGGGAGGAGAAATTACTGTTTTTCACTAAACGCTCCGTGAGGCAAACCACTAATTTGTGTGTTGTTGATTGCTTTTCCGTATAACGCACAATAAGGTGGGCTAGTGGCTGCTCTTCCTATCGCACACACATGCCTGTCGGGGGGGTGGGCGTGTTCCCGATGTCAACACAAATTACTGTTTGCTGTAAAGCCTTCTCATGGAGGCCTGTTAGTGAGAAGACCATAAACCTCACAGCCTTCAGCGGCGGACCTGTTTTACTGTCTGGGCCACGTGTTGGTTTATGGGAGTTGTCATTAGACTTCGCCGACCACAGCCGATACTCGCTCTGCCAAGAACTGATGTGAGACTCATTCTATTGATGGACTTCTTTCACTGGACAAGGACAATTCATTCATTCAATCAACATTGGTTCAAGGACTGTAAATAAATCAATTTTAAGGTTTGGTCCATTTGTTGTAGCTTTGATTTCTACGACCAACATTAAAAGTTTCTGTCATTATTTGTTATTTCTTTTAAATATACTAATACTATAAGTTATTGTCCCTTTTCCTCGGGCACGACAGGATGAATGTGATATGCAGTGTTTGATTTGAGTTTGGAGACGTGTTCGTGCAGAGTGATGGGAGGAAACAGTTCGGTCTGGCAGGCTTCACTTGTTAGTTGTTTGGAAATGTCAGATGCTTCTGAGATAGCAGGAGGTCGTAATGACATGAAACAAACTGCACCGTCATGATACACGAATGTGAAAGATGGCGTCTTAGCAACAGTCGTCTGAAACTCAGCGTCTCTCTCTCACTCTGCTGCTTTTGGTCAGATTCGAAGCAGATGTCGGCCGGGCTGTCGTTTTCAGCCTGTGGCCGACTGCATAGTTTCCATAGCTTGTAGCTCTTACAGCCAGGACTAAGTGGGTTTTAATAACACTTTGTCTAAATCAAGTGATGGACTGTCCTCCTGGCTGTGTCCTGGTTACTGTGCATGTAGGGCCGTGTGCACGTGTGTGCTTCTTTAAAGGGAAGAGACCCGGAGGAGCAGCGGATTGACTTGAGACCAGTGAGTGAAGAAGAATAGAAATCAAACCTTTAAAAGAAAGCTAGAGGTTGGAAGTTGATGGGATGGAACAGGTAAAACTACAGGCATGGCCTATAAGTCGCACTCTGGCAAAACCTGTAGCATAAATAACATAATTGATTATATATATTATTATATTGCAAGTGTAGATCTTTAAAAAAAAATTATAAAATCAGCCGATATGAGTCCTTCACAGACCCACTGGTCGGTGTCAGTTTGTTTTCCAATACAACATTTAATTTACAGAATAAAATTTATAAATTTATTCAAATTCTATGTATATTTAGTTGCATTTGTGTTTGTTATCTATTTACAGCTCCTCTTAATAAAGTTTTGGTTATTATGTGCTCTATAATTTGGACGGTCTTGACTTTACTATGATAAGTGCTCTGAGATAATATATGTGATAACATATGGTTTGGCGCTATACAAATAAATAAATTGAGCTGAAATGTGTACGTTCTAAATGTCAGCCTCTGTTTTCCTCGAGACTTCAGACGTACTTATTGTTCGTGTTCATCTTTAGTTGTTTAATCCATATTTGCCTCCAGACTCCAGACGTTTACATGAGAGGAAGATGCTTCGTCTTCACACCTTAAATGAGATGTGAGGTAAAAATATCTTCTTTGGAAAAAAGCCCCTGAACCTGGATGTGTTGTGACAACCACAGTAAATACACATAAAAGAACACAAGCATAGTAAAGAATATTCACAAAATACTCAGTTACTAGCCAAATCATGTACAGTGTGTTTCCCAATAGAAATAGACTGTGTATGTAATACAAGATGAGCGGCGGTGCCCTGATATGTTCCTTCAGGGAACAACTGAGGACATTTTTGCTGCAGAATTACAAAATAGCTGAACTAAATAGATTTTCCTCCAGGCTTCCTCTACCCTGATTCTGTTTCTCTGATACAGAGCGAGGGAAGGAGGGAGGGAGAGATAAACGAGCGTGAACGGAGGTGGAGACAGCAGGAGGATGGTGGAGGGAGGGAGCAGCGCTGGGAGGGAGAAAAGTTTCAGACTTCTGAAAGTTTCCCCTCGTTTACTTTCCTCTGCTGCCGCCTCCCAGCTCCTCTGGTCTGTGAGAGGCCCTGTGCACTTTGTGTCTGGTGTAGTTTGAGAGGAAGGGCTGACAGATGGAGAGGTGTGTGTGTGTGTGTGTGTGTGTGTGTGTGTGTGTGTGTGTGTGTGTGTGTGTGTGTGTGTGTGTGTCTGTGTGTGTGTGTGTGTGTGTGTGTGTGTGTGTGTGTGTGTGTGTGTGTGTGTGTGTGTGTGTGTGCATCCCTCTGGCACAGGATGTGTAGTTTCTGTCCTGAATAATACGTTTCTATTGTATTCTTGTATTTTTGATGCTCAAACACATCTACTACGACAGCATCACCATACCTGTCACATGATGAGCTCTTTTATTCAGAGCACCCCCCCCCGAGTGGCTCTATTTTTAATATGGTCGCTCCTGATGGAATTACCAGGACACTTAACACAAAATGGGTCAGCAGTGAAACTGTATCTTTAGACAGAGAAGAGGAGAGTCGGGGTGAATACGTAGAGTTTGTTAAACTTATGATTCCACAAACTATAAGGTGCATTAGTTTTTAAGGAACCTGTGTTTCCGTGGCGACAAGATGCACAAACATCAATTAAAAGAATTGACAAAGGTAGAAATGGAGACGCACACAATAGTACATGTATATACACACAGGCATTCTCACACACAATAGCTTGGCTTTGAGTTTACCTCAATGACCTTTTGACCCCGTGAGGTTGTCACACACACACACACACACACACACACACACACACACACACACACACACACACAGACAGAATGAGCCAATTATGCAATTAAAATAAATAGGCAGCCAGTAGAGAAACATGGTGCAATCGAGAATCAAATCAAATCAAATTATGCTCCCTCCCACACACACACACACAGACACACACACAGACACACACAGTCACACACGTTTAACAGACTGGGATGTCACACTCCAATAAACCAGCACAGATTGGCTTTTTGAGATGCAGGCTTCGAAGAACGTGGGATGTGCATATGTGGTGCAGTCATACATATTTTGCATATGTGAACATTGTTCTATTAATATAGACAGCAGTGATTTGCACCTTGAAATAGAACGTTTCTGTATATTCAAGTTTCATTTTCATCAGGCTTTAATCAGACCTCACATGTTCGATTCCCAGGAAAGGTCATTGTCAGCTCGACCAATGACAACTGCTCATGATGTTAGTGACATTTAGACTAAGAAACCATCACAGGTCTGATTCTATGTCTCATCTCAGATTATTAACATCACAGTTTGGATTTCAAGGCAGTTTTGTTGTTACTGAACCGACATGATGGACGGTTCGTACGGGGCAAAGAAACAACCCATTAAATCTGGGAGTGGATTTGATTAAGGGGCAGTTTAAGGATTTGAACACTGAGAGATTGGGTTTTATCCTTGGCAGAGATGTGCACTGTCCCAGTAGTTTATTAATGTGTTTGTTAAGAGCCTCTGTGATGGGAAACACTTTCCCCAAATAGAACAGAATGATTTCTGTGGTTCTATCTTTTGCCTGTCTTGCTAACGATGCCTCTTTGGTCGTTTAAAACAAATCTCACCAAACTGGATTTGACAGAGTTTTATCTGAGCTTCCTGTGAGGAGAGAGAGAGAGTGACCGTCTTGGCATTTCCTCACCGGAGTTTCCACGGAAGTCAGCGTTTGTGTCGGGCACGCTGCCACAACGATCGCAATCAATGTCCCTAAAATCTCTCGTCCAGATCATTACGCTATCCCACAAGTACTTTCGTTGATTCGCTGTATGCAGCACTTAATGCCGGCCCATTGATTCATTTTACAATTCCATAGACGTGATGAGAGAAGTGGACGACGCTGAAATGTGCCGGTTTCAACTGCACCGCATAATCGTTCAGGATCTAATGTACCAGCCTGTTCGGTGAAGAGAAGAGAAGAGAAGAGAAGAGAAGAGAAGAGAAGAGAAGAGAAGAGAAGAGAAGAGAAGAGAAGAGGAGAGAAGAGAAGAGAAGAGAAGAGAGGGATAGAAGAGAAGAGAAGAGAGAGAAGAGAAGAGAAGAGAAGAGAAGAGGAGAGGAGAGAAGAGAAGAGGAGAGAGGGATGAGAAGAGAAGAGAAGAGAGGAAGAAGAGAAGAGAAGAGAGGGAGAGAAGAGAAGAGAAGAGAGGGATGAGAAGAGAAGAGAGGGATGAGAAGAGAAGAGAAGAGAAGAGGAAGAGAAGAAGAGAAGAGAAGAGAAGAGAAGAGAAGAGAAGAGAAGAGAGGGATGAGAAGAGAAGAGAAGAGAAGAGAGATGAGAAGAGAAGAGAAGAGAGGATGAGAAGAGAAGAGAAGAGGAGAGAAGAGAGGGATGAGAAGAGAAGAGGAGAGAAGAGAGGGATGAGAAGAGAAGAGAAGAGAGGGGAAGAGAAGAGAAGAGAAGAGAAGAGAAGAGAAGAGAAGAGGATGAGAAGAGAAGAGAGGGATGAGAAGAGAAGAGAAGAGAAGAGAAGAGGATGAGAAGAGAAGGAGAGAGGGATGAGAAGAGAAGAGAAGAGAAGAGAAGAGAAGAGGAGAGAAGAGAAATGAGGAGGGAGGGATGAGGAGGGAGGGATGAGGAGAGAAGAGAAGAGAGGGATGAGGAGGGAGGGGTGAGGAGGGAGGGATGAGAAGGGAGGGATGAGGAGGGAGGGATGAGAAGGGAGGGATGAGGAGGGAGGGATGGGAGGGAGGGGTGAGGAGGGAGGGATGAGGATGGAGGGATGAGAAGGGAGGGATGAGAAGGGAGGGATGAGGAGGGAGGGATGAGGAGGGAGGGATGAGATGGAGGGATGAGGAGGGAGGGATGAGGAGGGAGGGATGAGGAGGGAGGGGTGAGGAGGGAGGGATGAGGAGGGAGGGATGAGGAGGGAGGGCAGGTCAGCAGCTTGACAAATGAGCCCTAACCAGCTGTCTCCACAAAACACCATCGCCTTGGCAACCACTGGGATGGAGACAGGGAGAGGGGGAGAAAAGAGAGAGAGAGACTCTGAAAGAGACGGACAGAGCAGAGGAGGAGAAGGGATGAAGAGCGAGAGAGTGATAAAAGACATGAGAGGGAGAGAGAGAAGGAGGAAGGAGACCAGATGTGGGAAACTGTATTTCCTCTTATTTCTCCTTCCTGTCCACAGATGAGTCGTCTGATTATCTGTTTGTGTTTATTGAACTTGTTCATTTGGATCCATCAGTTTGAACAAGAGGGTTTGAAACCATCTCAGGAATTAATGGACCTCGTTAGTTGTCCCTGAAAAACCACCTGATGTCCTGGGATTTCAAACACTGATGCACTTTGCTGCCGCTCCACAGTTTGTCTTTCCCAGTTCAGCTCCGGCTCACTGAGGGACAGGGAGGGGGACGGATGTTTACATGTGTAAGTGGCCCGTCCTTCCTTCAGATTACTAGATACACACACATCTTCTTCTGATGTCACAAATACAAAACACGTGGAAACAGAGAAGACACACAAAAAGAAGTCCAGATGAAGTTCTCTACATCTACAGAGTGATTGTGTTGATTATAGATCAGCACATCTGAGACTGAGAGGTTCGTCCACAGGAGAAATGAGAGCGAACAATGAGCTGTGAGCAGCAGGAGCAGAGGAGACACCACAGTGGAGAAGATATGATCATAATACTAGGTTAAATAATGCATGGTCAGAAATTTAATATAGTAATATGTACACTTACAAAAGAGAAAGTACGCACAATAGGATTTTTAAGATACACCCGGAGTTATATGTGGTTTATTATGAACTTCATCAATCCATCCATTATCTAGACCTGTTGCTCATTGGGTCATAGGCAGGATGCAGCCTGGACTGGGACAAGGTTTACATTCACGACCTCGGGTCAGTTCAGGGTCTCCAGTGAACCTGATGTCCACACAGACGAGGGGATCAACTGAACTGGGATTAGAACCAAGAACCTTGTTGCAGGGAGGCGACAGCTGGCATCACTATCAGCTCCCAAATGTCAGAATGAATCAACTGATCGATACGAATAATGTCCACAAAAAGAAAGATTCTTACAAATCTTAATGGATGAAAGTGTTATTTAAAATAAACTAAAATGTAATAACAAACCTTCCTGCTGATGTCACTGCGTCCTGCTCTCGACTCGGCCTCTCAGCCCACTCACTTATCCCATTATACAGCCACTCCCATTTGTCAGCGACAGCTCAGGTTACAATTCCTCTGCACAGTTTGGGAATCCAGCCCCTGAAACCAGTATGGCCAGTTTCCTCTCTGTCTGAATCTGTGGCCAGGAGCTGAAACCGTTGCTCACTAAGACTCACAAAGCGGACGGAAACAAAGCAGAGGGCATCAATCTTTGGCTGCTTTTCAAAGCGAGGACAAAAGACCGACAGAGGCTGCGTTTGCTCACTAACACACATCGCATGTTTTTACAGTCAAGGCTTTTATTGTGAAAAAGCCAAACAGATAGGGGTTTTATCTCATATCAGAGGGTGTGAGGCTTAAAGGATCTCTCCCTGAAACGATGTAGGAAGCTTGTTCGCTTCAAGGACGGACGCAGCTTTGCTTCACGCTACGGGACCAGAATCAGTGATTATCTGCTCCAGTAGAGTCAGAACACTGAGGAATGGATTAATCATTGGGCTCAAAGGTCAGAGATCAATCAGGCTACGCTAAGGTTTGGTATCTCGTTTGGAATCTGCTCCGATACCGGTGCTGAATCGATACTTCATCCCCAGTGCCGCGGCCTAAATGGCCTAAACGGTGCAAGAGCCGAATAACAAGCGACAGATCCGACACGCTATCGCAGTCCGACCCGAGGTCCTCTCGCTTTCTCTTAAACGAGAAACTCTTTCGATGTATGAGAAAGAATGAACCAACGAATCGTTCCTCTCCTGTACACGGCTGATTAAGAGGATCGGGTGGACAGGAGCCAGATTCAAACCTGTGGCATCTCCTCATCTGCGGTGCGGCTCTTTGTTCGGTGCTTTAATAAGAGCGCTGGTGTATTCCCCCCCCGCCTGTCTGCCTGTCTGCTCTAAGTAGTTTTAATGGATGACTATGAGCGAGCTAATACTATTATGCTGATGTTAATTTTTTGGCGAGCGGGGCCTGTGATATTGGAACTGAATCTCACCGGGTTATTTATCCTCCACATTAGTCACAGAGGCACCACGGCGGCAGGAAGAGGGCCAAATCTGTCTGTGTGTCTGTGTGTGTCTGTGTGTGTGTGTCTGTGTGTGTGAGTCTGTGTGTGTCTGTGTGTGTGAGTCTGTGTGTGTGAGTATGAAATTGGCAGGTCAAGTCAAACAGATGTATCATTATTGTTTAGGTTCTGGACTGTTTCACCTGAACGTATTACATTGTGTTAGATCTGCAGCCTGAAACCTGAGACTCTGTTTGGAACCTCAGGACTCCAGTTGGAGCTCGGGCTGTTTTCTCAGAGCTCAGGTTGTGTTTGGTTACTTCTGCTGCGGACTCTCACATGTGGTTTAAAACCAAACAGAGAGCGAGCGCGTAGCCCGGGTGCTAACTGGACAAGATAATGTCCAAATATGTTCAAACAAAAACATGCTAAAGGGTAAAAGGACTGTGTTTATGTAACACTTTTCTTCTATCGAGCACTCGAAGCACTTTGCAGTTCAAGTTGCAAGCAGCCGTACACGCAGCGCTTCTATATGCAGTCCTTCTTTATTACACAGCGTTTATTGTCAGGCGTCAGGGACAATTTGGGGTTCAGTCTCTTGCCCAAGGACACCTCGGAATGGGATTGTACCCCCAACCCTCTGGTTAGTGGATCAGCCACAGGGAACAATATAACCTGTCTGTTGGTTTCTTGGTTTGTTTGTCGGCAGGATTACGCAAAAACTACTGATCAGATTTCCTTGAGAGTTATTGGAAGGATGGGGGACGAACCAATTAAATATCAGCACCGATCCAGGAATAATCAATCACTTAAACATCAACATAAAAATCAAGCATATTGAAACTAGCATCCATGAGGGTGCAGCTGTGAGACTGTGGTGAGGAGCAGATCTGATCCGGGTCAGGATGGTTTGAACTAAGATCGACTCGGGAAGAAAGTTCAGGTTTTAACTTCCTTGTTTATTTGGTCAAAACTGAGGGAAAAAAGTTTGAAATCAATCAGAATTACTGAGGGAATATTATCATGAGATGTTACAGTGTCATGAGAAAAGCTTTAAAGGAGGCTCTTGTATTTCTCTTTCCTGAAGGAATAAGTGAAATGTGACTGTGGGTCGGGTTCAGGTCTCAGGTCTGGCAGCACAACTCCAAAGAGCTGGTTCTGGTCTCAGTTTTGTGTTGATGGCTGAAAGTAGTGAGGTCAACCAGTCTTCAGCTCATTGCTCAATCAGGAACACGTCATTTTCTCACACACACGTCAGAGTGTGTTTGTGTGTGTGTTCGTGCATGTTTTCAATTTGCCCATTAACACCTGCTCCGCATGCAGAACATGCCTTCACTTTTTTAAACTTGGCATGCCGTTCTGTCAGTGCACTGTTGCTCCGGGTAACCACGGCAATGGCTGGTGCACTATGCAGTCAACTGCTGCCAGTTGTAGTAAAAGCTCAGACCATTTCACGCTCCGCTGGGCCCCCCTCTTTCTTCCTCGCCTTTTCTGCCGCACATTGTACTGCACTGACAGAGAGAGCAGGAGAGAGGAGGAGGAAGGAGGGAGAGGGAAATCAATGGACGTAGAGAAAAAGTGATGAAGGAAAGGCCGAGGAGAAATGAATGGTGAGGAGAGAAGGGGGGGAGGGGGGAGAGAGAGGGGAAGCAGAGGTGGAAACGTACAAATTCACTTCAGCTAGTCCACACAGCACAGACATATTGAATGTTAATATCAAACCAGAGTCTCTTCGTCCGTCAGCCGAAGGAGTAAATTTAAACACAACACGTCAATGAATCAGTTTCTGAAAACTCGAGGGAGGCTTTCTGCTCTGAAAACACAACTAACACATTCCCAAATTCCCTAATTGTCGCTCAGTGCTGCTTTACTCCGTTTCCTACCCCCTGTCCCCTTTGTGTTTTTTGTGTTGCATGGGAAAGAGGCTAACTCCTGCCTGCCCCTCCTCCCCCGTCACTCCGTCCTTTTCTTTCACAGCAGCACCAACGAGTCTGCTGGGATGTTATCACACATTACACCTGATGGATTGCACCTCTTAGCTGGAATATCCTGCTAAGAGGTGATATACTCCACGTTCCCCGTCTGCGGCTCCGAGCGAGTCACCGGCATCACGGCTGGAGAATGTGTTTTCTGTTTATAACATGTTCGAATAGCCGGCATAGTTTGGGTCAGTTAGCAAACTGGGGGACATTTTCCAAAAAAAAGGAGGAGGCCATGTTTGGACTAATGGTTCAGACGTGGTGGATGATGAAAAGAAAGTCCAGCTGCAGAAGGAAATCACTGCATGAGCCACTTGTGAGCACTTAGCCGAGGTGGGTAGAAAGATATGCAGGTGTTTAAAATCCTCTCATCGTGGGTGGAAGTGAAACTGCATCCGCACATTCAGAGAAAGCTCCTGAAATCATCTCAATCACGGGTTCTGTTGAGATGCAGAGAATAAACAAGGTGTCGTCTGCTGATTCAAATAGACATTTTAATTAAGTCTTAGTTCCTCCGGGATTTTAAGGATTTGATTTGATTTGCACACTTGATTCCCGAGTCTGAACATAAACCAGAATAAGACAGTTGACAGTTTTCCAGGTCAAATCCTCAAATGAGCCGGGACAATGTGGGCGGGGGGGGGCTGTCAGTGTCTGTGAGGCGGCCTTTCACTGATTGATCTCCTCGTATACAGAAGGTTGCTCCGGCGTCCAGGAGCCGAGGCCGGCGTTTGTAACGAGCAGTGAATCTGTGAGATTGTGTGTTGAGCAGCTGCTGAACATTCGCGTCCTGCTCGTCCCTGACGACACAAAGTTCAGAGATGTTGAGAGGAACTCGCTGTGCTTCAGTTCTGTGCTTTCAGTCAAACTCTTTGTCTCTTATCTCACGCAGGAGGAACATACATATTTTAAATCATACAGTTGTACTAAGGTTTTCTACGTTGTTATGATATTTTTCTCATGAATGATTAAGTGTAACCTCATTCGTTGGCTCCCTTGTCTCACCGACGCAGATGATCCTCTTATATTTAATCTTATATTGGTTCTTGTCGGAAACTATTCTCTGACAAAAGGGAGGATTTTATTTCCCATCAAAAGCCTTTTCAGTGTTTATAACGTCCTCCACAGTTCATATTCGATTTCTGAACACGTATCACACTCATCTCTTTGAGACGATGGCTGGAGCTGCTTCTGTCTGATGTCAGGTGGTAGTGATGATGACGACGCCTCTCACAGTTGGATTTATCCCTCACTGGTATTTCTTCTTCTTGCTGTGTCCTTCAGGGTTTTGTTCAGCGAGAGGAGAGAAGGGAAATGTTAGTAGATCTATTTAATGTTATTTCCTTTTATCGCAAAACCAAAAAGCTGTGATATGAATCTTTTGTATATGTGCGCTGCTTTATTCATATACATGAAGATTAAATTGTCTCGCAGGGACGTTTATGGCCCGGAGGCAGAAGGTTTCCTCCCCCCCCGGTCTAACAATTCAGTAGCTAAAGATTTTTAAGATTGAGTTTAAAAAAACAAATGCGATAAGAAGTGGAAAACAAATCAGCTTTTAAAAAATGCAAAGCAGGATCTTCTGACTTTCTGCTATGAGGTATTTTGTATATAAATTTCCTGAAGCCCACATGCTGATGCATCTTTATTCTCAGTGTAGAGTTCGAGCCTCTTCATTCCTGATCCACTGCGGCTCCTCGTCAACGCTGCGCTCGTAAAGTGCTCCTACAAGGCAGGTTGGAAAAAGAAGAGAAAACTAGAAATCTCTTCTGACTCAAGTGAACAACGCAGAGTTACAGCGTCGAGCTGGATGTCGGAGGACGGACTGGGAGGTGAGGGGAGGGGAAACTGATCTGTGGCCAGCATCACTGCAAAGGCCTCGATGGGAGGGGGAGTCCTGCCCGGGGCTGAGCTGGGATAAATATCTGATAGCAGTCACAGTGGGGATAGTGAGTGAGAGACACACACAGACACACACACACACACACACACACACACACACACACACACACACACACACACAGACACACACACACACACACACACACACACACACACACACACACACATCCTTGCCCCTGTGATCGCTGCATGGTGAGAAAGCACACAACAAGTACCGTGCTCCCGGGTTAAGTGCATTGTTGGATTCTCTCTCTCTCTCTCTCTCTCTCTCTCTCTCTCTCTCTCTCTCTGTCTCTCTCTCTCTCTCTCTCTCTCTCCCTCTCTCTCTCTCTCTCTCCACTGCAGCAGCTGCAGTGTAAGCGAATCAGTTCGAGCTCCAGTGCACAGAGTCCCTGGTTCACTCATAGATCCGATCCAGTTTCCCTCTCTTCTCCTCGGAGCTGCTCTACGTCCACATGCTGATCAGGAGAAGCTCTGATCTCTGATTGATTTCACCTATTAAATCCACTTCTGTCAGGAGGGATTCAGATGAGGCGGAGCAGGCGGATTAAAGATCTTTAAAGCTGCAGGGGAACAGAAATCTTTGATTTTTTCGCTGTTGTGTCGTCTTATGACCTTTTTTAGATTTAAAGCCTCATTTCCCAATTGCTGCGTGGCACTGTCTCCGCCCCTGTGGCCGGATCGAGATGCTCTAAAAGCCTCAGCTCTTACACGGTGGCAGAAAGCGTGCTGTACATCGATTGAGGATTGTGGTTTTAGGAGGCAATATTCTTCGACAGTGGAAAAACCTTGTCATGCCACTGGATGAATTTTCCACGTAATCTGTGATGAGTAGATGTCCCAGTTTGCCAGGGACAGTGTCTGGAATTGATGCTCCATCGCAGACAGCCCTCAGAAACACACGGGTTAGTCACACTGTCCGTGTGCTTCCCTTTAACAGCCACATCGTAACTTCTGATGAAGTAGAAACAAAGTCAGGAAACGGTGCGCAGGCCTCCTCCAGACCTGCCGGGTCTTTTCTTCTGTGCATTGTTGCAAAGGCATGTAGACGTGCAGGACATTTTTTTTTTCCAAATTACTAGCAGCCATGCGTGACTCAGATTCCGGTCTCTCTCCTCTCCCCCCCTCCCGCTGCACACAGCAACACAATCTGGTAGCTGCAGGCGCCGGGCTACCTACTGCATAGCTTCATTCTAAAAAAATAATTAAAATGTCAGGAGTTATTGGGATTGAGCTCTTGGTTTTACCGCTTTTTCTAATGTAGCGAGCCGCTATGAGGCCAAAGATGGAGGTGTGATACGAGGTGAGTGATGATGTCTGTGTGTTTTAGGGCTGCTGAGGGTCAACGCAGCCAAAGAAATCATTGGGTTTGTGCCAGAACGTCTGGCGACCTCACTTACACTCTGACTCAACAGATCTGGATCACAGTGATAAGCCCTGCACCGCTGCTTCCTCCACACTCTGCCTTCCTGCTCCTCCGGAAGCCCACTGACAACATTTCAGAGACTCTGACCAAAGTTTGAATTGCACCTGAAGCACGTCATTAGCCGTTAGCCACGTGAAAAGATCTGATATCAAACCCCTGGATGCAGCTGTGAATCTAAACCAATCACGTGTAGAAATGAGGTCTGGCCACTCAGTAAACTAGAGCTCTTAAAGGAACAGTTCAACTTTTTGGAAAATATGAATATGTGCCCTCCTGCTGTGAGTCAGAGAAGGAGAATAAAATCACTCCTGTGTCTCTGTGAAGCGACATCAAGCCGACAGGCAGCTCAGCTCAGCTCATGTGTTGTGTGAGAGACATTTCTTTGCAGGATTAAAGGTTTTACACATTCATACAGTGCGGTCGTGCATATGTATAATCCATGTGTGCGTACTAATATTTTGCATCAGATAAATTATATATAATTCCTTGTGTCTCTTTGGGCTCCTGTGGGATCCGACCCCACTGAGTTCTCCCGCGATCTCCGGGATAAGAGTGTAATTCAGGAATTCCCAGATGGAATTCCCTCGCAGCTTTTCCCGTCCTGAAAGTGTAATGGTGGAGATGGAGAGGAGGGAGTTATGTGTGTGTGTGTGTGTGTGTGTGTGTGTGTGTGTGTGTGCGCGCTCACGTCCTCATATATCACAGCTGTCACGAGCCGCCGGCCGCCATAGGAACTGAGCCCAGGTTTGAAGCTGACGTTTGTCATTTGAACTCGTGTAACACGTGTGCTCTTACATCAGGAGGTTCAGCCCCTGCAGTGAGGATGGACTTTGATTTTGAACATGGAGGCAGCATCATCACACACAGACACACACAGACACACACACACACACACACACACACACACACACACACACACATAACGAGTCCTAACTCCCTCTGCAAAGATGATTCAGCCTAGTTTCATATTCAATCTTCCTTTTTTTTTTTTAAGCATATTTGTAAAACCAGCTTCACACTTCATCTCTCTAGAGAAAACAAACTACACACTTCATCTCTGGAGATTCTGTGACAAACTCTACGGGACGTATCTTCATTATAGGACTATAAATAGGTTTTATTTTTAGAGAGTAAAGATGTTTCTGCTCAAACGATTTAGACGAGAGGTTCCAAAACTCTTCAGCCCATGACCCCAAAAATTACTGCATTTCACGACCCCAATTAATGCTGTTTCTTTAGAGGCTTGAATATAGTGATGATCTTTGTCCAGCGTATTGTTTTCAAAGTGTGCGTCCATGTACTTGTTTCTTTTCTCATCTTGCTTCCTCCCCCTCAGTTTCCTGTACGGAGAGGAACGTGGGGGAGTCGGTAAGTTTGTTGAGGCTAATTGCAGGTTTTTAATGAGATGACTGGTGATTGATGCTAAACGGACTCTGGAAGGTTTGCTGGTTTGAGGCAGTTCACCAATTAGGTTGTTGTGCTTTTGGCAGGTTGTTGTGAGGCTGCCGACAATTAAAAGAAAGAGAGATAGATGAGAAGGGAAACACAGGACGAGCTTGTATAGATTTCATCCGATTTTGATTTCTCCTTGTCTGGACTCAAAATCCCTCAATGCAAATACATAGGCTAGTTTACATTAGCAGCATTTAAGACAGAACATCCTCCTAAACTTTATTACATTATTAATTCTATGCAAACTGGGATAAATGACTTCTTTTATATAGAAATGGTTTCATGCAACATCATTATATTTATTCTAATATCAGCCCTGACGCAGAGGACATCATACATGAGACGCAGCCGGTGAAATAAAATGGAAGAGGCAAACACATCCTCTCTCTCATCTATCAGCGATGGCAGGTTGTCTATATGTTGGAGGCCTGAGCTTTCCCACAATGCCCTGGTGGCTCTGCTGCCTGTCTCCGTGGTGACAAGTATCTCTCTAGTGAGCCATGATTGGATGAACAGACTGTCAGAGAGCACGGGCCCCCCTGTGTGTGTGTGTGTGTGTGTGTGTGTGTGTGTGTGTGTCTGTCTGTGTGTGTGTGTGTGTGACTTCACATGTTGACAGTGAGGAGCGACCTCATGGCTGCTTCATACCTCGTGCTGACACGCAGACTGACACGTCATTTATTTCCCTTAAACTCAAGCTCTGGTCTTGACCCTTGATTAACGAGTAGCAGCACAAAATCTGAACACAACGTTTGGCACATTGTCGATAAATTACGCTGCAGCAGAATGTTACCCAGTTTACATCTGGAGCTGTGTTGGTGGAAACCTGATGAATTTAGTTTAAACTTTTCTTTGAGCTCAGTTTTGTTCCTCTCCAGCTCCTGAGGGAAATCTCTCTGTCCAGTTAATTCCCCAGCAGCCGAGTATTGTCTGTTTGCCCTTTGGTGCCTGGCCGGCGGTGCACAGGAGGTTTCTTAGAGCTTCATCACTGAAGAACGGCTCCCTGCTGTTTCTGGACACGAGGCCGACGGAACCACCGAACCAGAACCGAATCAAAACACTGAAGTTGTGGACATGAAACCTAAAAACCAGTGAAGTGGAAGAGGCTGAGTTTGTAAAAGAATAGACCTGAAGAGTAAAACTTTACAAACCTTTATATTTATGTAATGTTTTTTTCTTTCCTGTGGTATTATAGCTCTCAGAACCACGGGGCCGAGCGGTAGTAGTGAGCAGAGTGGGGCCAGCGGTGGATTCAGGCTATCAGCTGATCCTGTTTCTAATGTAGCACAACTCCCATGACGCTGCAGAAGACGAGCGAGAGCGAGAGAGATAGCGAAGCCTCAGGCTCTCCATCCCTCTCTCTCTCTCTCTCTCTCGTACTCTCTCTCCCTCATATGTCCTCCTCTACCACACTGTCACCCTCGTTCTAACTTTCTCTCAGGCAGACTTTAAGTGTTTCATCACTCTTCGCTCTCTGCTGATCTCTCTGAACTCTTCTCTCCAAATGCTTCCGCTCACTCTGAATCCTAATTCTCAATGAAGAGTGTTACGTACATGCTCTCACATGTGGACACTTAGATAAGAACAGTGGATATGCAGTCACGATATTTGTATTAAATTCTAACACCTAAAGGGAGCCTGTGCAGGTATTAACCACTAGTAGTGCTATCGAGCAACGTATATATGTGTAGATCCATGTTTCTGCTTATGATTCACATTCTGCTGTTTGCAGCATAGACTGTAAAAATGGACGCTGGGTCCAGAAAGTAGAGCCAATGCAGAAATAACCAATATGGCGTCGATCAAAATGCCAAACCTATGTATGTATGTAACCATGAACAATATAAGACTCGGAAACATAACTGTCATTTAAGAAACTCCACAGTTTATCTTTAAGCGCATCCTGCACAGTGTTGAGTGAAAGAAGCCAACGACCTTCATTTAGTAATTAACACGTAACGTGACCAATTAGAAACAAAATGCTGAAAGTGTTGTTTTTACCATGATCCCATAGTTTAGTGTTGGAGCAGTTTCAGAGGAGCGACACACTCCTCGTCTGTGCAGTGACTCTCAGCCGCGCTCTGTCTTCTGTGACCTACAACGCTTCAGAGCTACAATTTGTCATTCTGCGACGCTGGAGCTGAAGCCAGCAGCCGAGTGTTATGTCCCATTTCAGGAGCCACCTGCTGTAAAGGACACGACCTATGAAGTCGTACTGTTTGGAAGTCAGAGTCTGAACCTGTCGGTCGTTTTTCACAGCGGAACAGTTTGAAGGTTCAAGGTTCCGAGTAAGACGTGACCATGTGGCGGTTAGTCAACATGCACGAGAGAAGGAACCTGAAACTGGAGCCATCGTTCATTTGATTATTTATACTGTGACAGCAACAGGTATAAGACCTTATGACCTCTTAGCATCAAACCTGTTCCTGCTAGAATGTATGCTAACATGCTAACATGCTAACACAGCGTGTCTATCTGTGGCACGCGGACAGAGTTTTGGACTCGTGGTAAATATTAGACGACTCCCGGGATTTGCCATTGACATTAAAACTGAGCGGGCGAAAGAGGCTTTGTATTCCAGAGCACACTTTTTACATTTCACCCTCTGACATTTTATCTTGATCAACTATTCCTGCTACAGCCGGACGACTGTCCCCCGCGGATCGGTGACGGTGGTGCGTGGGAGTCTCGGACATGTTGACGGTTGGAGTTTGCTGGACGAGAATTTCTTTTCTTTAATTTGATTGAAAAACGGGCCTGAAGCAGTCGAAGCTGCTGGCACCACTCTGCAGGCGAGTGGGTGTTAGAGACAATCAACACAAACCACTGCGTCAAACAACAGCTGGAACAAACTACTTGATATTTAAAAGAGTGAATGAAGAGGCAGGAACAACAAGTGGTCTCCTGGAGGACCTCTTGACCGTATCCAGCAAGTGGAAATGGAAAATAAATAGTTGCTAATCTTAGTGCTGAAACTGGTCAATGGGGGGGATGTGCAATGCTAATATAATAAAGTTTGTACTGTGCAGAAAATGCCTCTTTAGAAATGCAGCCATCGATCCACTGCCTCTGCTTATCTGGACTCGGGTCCCGGAGGTAGCTGGCCTGGTTGGGTATTCCAGACGTCCCTCTTCACAGCCACATTGTCCAGCTCTTCCCAGAGTATCCCGAGTTGGTCCCAGATCCAGATGGGTTATTTAATCCCTCCTGCGAGTTCTGGGTCTACCCGGGCTTTCCCTTCACTTTGGTGAATCCGGTGTACTTCTGGTGAAAGGCGCCCAGGAGGCCCCACCGGGCAACTACCTCGACTGTACCCTTTCGAGAGCTCTACTCCGAGGTCCCCCCAGATATCCGACCTCCTCACCCTGTCTCTGTGAGTCACTACCCAGAGCTTGTAACTATTGGTGAGGGTTGAAACGTAGATCGGTAAAGCACCGCCCACGTTCTGCTGAAGCTGCACCGACCTGCCTGGATCTAAATAGTTTCTTCCACACATGAATAGTTTTATTGTCCATGTTTCCATGACTCGTAATAACATTTGACCAATAGGCCAATCAGCAGCAGCCATAACAATGTAAGATTTGAGCTTAATCTCCGTCTCTCTTACGATCTGTTTACAATCGCTGAGATACTCACGAGCTGGACGGCATGTGAGAGCCAGACGCAGGCTAATATAGGACTTTAAATTGTTTACACACTGACACACACACACACAGACCTACAGTTGCCCTTCTGTCTGTTGTACGTCACACGGAGAACAAACAGGGACAGGCAGACACTAGCCATGACCTGCTGTGTGCTACATCCCCTGCTGTTTGGAACGTCACATCAACACTGTGGAGATGTGTTTATCAGCTCTGGTGTCGCTGGTGTGTTAAGTCCTTCTCTGTATTTGACACATTTACAATAAAGACATTAAACACAAGCCTTCGTGTGTGTGTGTGTGTGTGTGTGTGTGTGTGTGTGTGTGTGTGTGTGTGTGTGTGTGTCTTTGTGTCACTTCCAAGTCTCCATTACACACACTCTCTCTTCCAGTATACAGTCAAACCGAACCTTTCATAACCAGCCCACACACGCACACACACACTGTGCCAGCCTCCTCTGCTCGTCGCTGTTTTCCAAAGAACTCAGGATGTGGTGCTTCACATTCAGTCAAATATTGATGGGGAAAAACTCTCTGATCAGTCTCGGTTGTGCTCAGTGTATTTATTAGCCTGGCGCCAGGGAAAACTGCACACAGACACACACACACACAGACACACACACATTAAACCTGCGTCTTCTGAGAGTGTGTATGAATCGGTTTGACTTTGTCAGCCGTGCAGCAGATTCTAACAGAAATGTTTTCGTCTGCTTTAGTTTTTCTTTGAATGAAGGCAACTGCCCAAATATTAATTGTGCATCCCGATCTCAGCACTGGCAGCTTGACAGGTCGTCCACTGGAGGAAGAGGAATTCCACTTCACTGGTCAGAGATGCAGCTCATTTACCGCAGGACTGCGTCTGAACCTGCTTTTGATTTGAGTTCACACGTTTAAAAGCTTAAAGCATGAGATGTTTGTCACTTGGAAAAAAGGAAACAGGATGTTAAACATAAAGCTGCAGTGTAGCATGTTCAATTCTATATATTTTATATGCATTTAGTAAATCCTGCACTTTAACAATGGTGAACGACTGCACAGTGCACATGCTGTAAGCTCTGTATCAAGCTCTGTAGCTCTAGTTAATATTGAAGTGAGCTTTATCCTCAGAGGCTGCATTCATACAGAGCATCTGCACACAAACAAAATGCACAATACACTCGTCCCCATTGTGCCACTTCTTGGTTTCGTACATGAGAGGCATGCACATGCAAACGCACGAACACACAAACACGCAACACACAAACATGCTTTTTTATGAATGTCTGAAGCAGTGAGGAGTGAGAGGAGGGGGAGGAGGAGGAGGAGGTGAACAAGGATACAGGACGAAGAGGGAGAGAGAGAGAGAAAAACAGATTGAGGTGGCGTGAGCAAATGAAAAAGATGTGGAAAGAAAGATGGAGCAGAAAAATCCCGTTTCCATTGCTTCACACAGAGAGAGGCCGAGAGGAAGCAGTGAGGAGGATGGCAAAGTGACAAACGTCTGGCAGGAGACTGAGGCCAAGAAGAGACGGATTTGAAGGGAGGGAGGGATGAAGGAAGAGAGGGGAGGGAAAGAGAGAGGGAGAGAGAGAGGGAAAGAGAGAGGGAGAGAGCAGAATATGTAATTAAAGCTGTGATTACCAGGGTCGGGAATCATTTCTCCCACTCTGCTCTGTTGGACTTGGCTTCTGATGCATCTCTGGAAAGTCCGAATGACATCAGTCGTTTCACTGTGTGTGTGTGTGTGTGTGTGTGTGTGTGTGTGTGTGTGTGTGTGTGTGTGTGTGTGTGTGTGGGCAGATATGCATTAACATGTATTTATCTTTGCTGGGGTTCTTTGTGCCCTAAAATTGTGTCACATAATTGTGTGTTCCGTGACTCACACACACTATGCCTGTATTTCTGCTGACGTACCCTGGCTTCAGTGTGTGTGTGTGTGTGTCTGTGTGTGTGTGTGAATTTATAGTGGATCGATAGAAACCCCTGACCTTCTGTGATAGGGAGAGTGGGTGTGCAGGCGGGGGGGGGGAGAGAGAGTGAGGAGGAGAAAGGGGTGAGTGATATCTGCTGATGTGAGATGAGCCCTTGTTAGACACCTTACAGTTCACTGCACTGATCCAGGACCAGCTATAGTGGACGCTCCCTCTGGGTCTGAATGCCTCGTCCTCACAGGGTCAGCTCTGCATGAGTCACTTCACTTGATTGATGTGATTGTCAATGAGCAAGTTTTCCAGGGTCGTACAAATGTACGTGACATAAATAACAGTGGAGTCAAAGATGAGACGTGTGCAATAAACACTGTTGGAAGTGTTACACAAAACAATCCACCCACTGCTGTGTAGTACTCACTTATTAATATCGTCAGACATGGTCAGCAACAAACATTAAAAACTCCTCACTTGTAGACATGTACACATCTAACTGCATAATAACGTCTTATAGTTTTATATCAACACACAACAGTTACCGACTGCTCCACGACACACGTGTGACCAAGATGTTTGGCACTGAGCAGATTTCACCATAGTTACTCGACGTGTTGAAACACAATAGAGGTTTTTAGATGGAACACATTGTGATGCTGACATTTTCAAAAAGGGAACATCAGACTTATGATATGATGTAATGTTGACGTGAGGCAAAATCAGACTAACAACAATGAAATGTTCTATTAGCAGCTCGTGTAAACATCATGAACGGAGTCTCTTCTTATTCAGAATCGGGCCAATAGTCACGTTATTTGTGTCAATGTAAAAGTTATTGTAAATATTTTTTGAGCCGATGATGAACATGTTTCAAGTCTGATGCTAAATGTATTTACTTTTTTATCTCAGAGTTTAAACAGTTGAATTCACTATTTGGATTGTTTTCTATTTTTATCAATCATGAATAATCATGGATTTGTAGTAAAGTCTAAATGTTGAATCTACTGCTGGTGACATGTCATCATCTTTCTTCCTTCTGCTTCATCCTCCATCACTTTCTCTCTTCCTCTTCCTCTTCCTCTTCCTCTTCCTCCCACCGTCCCCGTATCTATCTATGAATTCAATCACCTCCTTTGTGTTTCAGTCGCAGCTTCAGTAGATTCATGTGTCACTAAACAGAGGAAGGACCTTTCACTTCCTTTCAATACCTTCACTGACAACAGATGCTCATAAAACACAAGCACACAAGTCGTGCGCACACACACACACACACACACAAACGCACACACCCTCACACCACAAGCTCATGCAGGTATTTAATTAGTAAGACTTATGATTATTGCTTTAGCAAGCCACCGAAAAGGCCTCAGTGCTTTGCTGTTCATTTCCACTGGCTCGTTCGCTGTGTGTGTGTGTGTGTGTGTGTGTGTGTGTGTGTGTGTGTGTGTGTGTGTGTGTGTGTGTGTGTGTGTGTGTGTGTGTGTGTGTGTGTGTGTGTGTGTTTTGCAGTGCTAGCAAGCTACGAGTTTCCAGACACAGAGCAGCTCTATTTTAAGACTGATGCTGACATGAAAAGGAAAAAGAAAGACAGAAAAAACCGAGAGAGCAGAATCAGATGATAGTAAATGACAGGAGAGAAAAATGAAGGCGACAAATACGAGGGAACGTTGGGTCTGGATGGAAGAGATGGGGGGGGGGCGCTCTACCAGCGTGCCTTTGAGCAATGTCTATGTTTATACTGCTTTAGACCCCTATAGATTTCCATCCTTCTCTCCCTCCTCCCTCTCTCTCTCTTTCCATCCCCCTTTCCTCTTCTCTCTGGGGACTTTATCACAGGAATGTTTCCATTCCCAAGCTTTCAAAAAAGACATAGTTGCAGGGGTCAGTGTGTGTTTGTGTGCGTGTTTGTGTGCGTGTTTGTGTGTTGTGAGTCTGTCTGCATGTGAGTCAATCGTGTTGTGTGTACGGTTACATGACAAAATGGAGAGAGAGAGTGAAAAAAGAAGTTTCTACCCTCTTCCTGTGTGTGTGTGTGTGTGTGTGTGTGTGTGTGTGTGTGTGTGTGTGTGTGTGTGTGTGTGTTGCTATTGATCAGGTCTCCCTCCATCATTGGTTATCGGAGACGGCAGCAGAGCGCACTGCTACACATTATTCACTGTCTACACACACACACACACACACACACACACACACACACACACACACACCACACGCAGGCTCCCCCTCTCATAGCAGATAATGTATTTAAATAAAACCCAAATGAAAGTGGACTTTGTGGATTTTGTAGTGTTCAGGATGAATTCTGAGTCATGAAGGTTGTTTCAAACCATCACATCCTCATCCATCATCCTCGTGTTCGTCCTGATGGAGCTTCAAACATGATGAAAATCACCGACTGATGATTGTAGCTCAAATATCATCCTCGCCAAAGTCTCATCATAATAACGCTGTGGTTTACCACGTCTGATCTCCACTTCCATGTGACAAGATGTGTGTGTGTGTATATATATATATACACACATAATAAGGTATAACGATTCTGCCGGTGTCAGTCAAACTCCTCAATCACCTCTTGAATTATCCTGGAACGTCTGAAGTGGAGCTGAAGTTGAAATCGATGAAGGGTCTCCAGCTCTCTCTCCTGCACTCGCCTCCTCTGAGCGTCACGGTCGGCAGCAGAACACACTGCTGTGCCGCCGGCTCTTACCGGAGGAACGACACGGACATCGAGTTGGAATCACGGTGTTTGCTTCCATTGTGCATGGAGTTGATTACGGATAGTAAATGTTGGTGACTCGCACAACTGAGAATCCTATTCTGTGTTTTTCAGTTGCTTTGTTCTGCCTCGTCTCAATAGGATGCTAGGCTACGAGCTAACACTGTTCCAGAGGCAGCAGACAGCTGTAGTTGTTGGTAGACTCCACTGAAAGAGTCTCTGAAGACAACAGGAGGTTTGGGTGTTTGGTGTAGGAGACAACAGGAGGTTCTAAGATGTAATACTCTCCATGGAGACAGGAGGACTTGATCAGGATTGGTCGAGACCGTAGCATGTTGTACTATGGAACCAGCAGGAGGTTCTAATGTTCTGTTGACCCTTGTGAAACATCAGGAGGATCTGAGAGTCCAGACTCAGTGGGACTCACTAGTTCAGAGACAGCAGAAGGTTTCTCTAAACTCAACGAAGACGTGTTTCACAGACTCTCTTGTGTCAAAGATTAAAATGTTAAAATCTAATAACAGCAGGAATTTACCCTTTTTCTATAAAACAGCTGTAGAAACAGAAGAGATTTGAACATCTCGTGCTGAAAAGGCAGAGGATCCACTGCTCCATGGAGACAGCAGGGTTCTAATAGTGAGTTGACCTTATAGTGACAGAGACAGAGTATTCCACTAAGATGAATGTGAAGACAGCAGAAGGTTCTCATGCTCAGTGAACTCCATGGGAACAGAACCAGGTTCTATTAACCCACGGACCCAGCAGAGGATTCTCCTCACACAGCAGGAGGTCCTGCTGCTCTGCGGTGTCCCAGGACACGAGGCCGCTCCTACCTGCACTGACACTGGAGTGAATGGACTTTGAATTTCTCTTCATTATAATGTGGAGTCAGGAGGTCCTGGTCTCTCAGGTGGTTCCAGACTGAATTACACTCTGGCTCCTATTAAACCCAGCGGAGTTCAGAGGCTAGTTTTAAATACAAATAGCTCCGTGTCTCTGGCTCCCTGCATGTCCCAGGGGCCTTTTTAAGTCATAACACTTAGGTTAAATTAGTTCATAGAGTGTGAACAAAGACTTCAACCTACTCCGGCTCCAAACATTAGCTGCTGGTAATTCAAACCACTCTGCAGAGCATCGAAATGCCCACGAAGAAATGCAGCCTTTGGCACTTCCACAGTAATAAGATGTCAACAGTTACCCCCCCTTCTAATATACTGAGCACGTGACATTTAAACATGAAAACGAGTACGAGCTGTTTGCTCTCTGAAGGTGGTTCGGAACAGGCCTCAGCTGGTCACAGGTCCTGAACACAGCCGTCCAGTTTGTGTTTATTATTCCAGCAGCAGTCCTCGGTGTTTTAGAAGCGTCTCGTATCAGAGGCTGAATGTCAAGAGGCCTCCTAATGAACCTTAAGCCCGTCCTCTGCTGGGAGGCAGCATGGTACGACATCTGTCACAACACACAGACACACACATGCGCACATGCACCCAGGGAGGCAGGGAGAGGGCAGGGCAACAGGTGTGGTGTCTGTGGCTGTTGATGAAGTCCATCCTCCTCTCCTCTAACAATACCACTTTATTTCTGTGCACATCTTCTTCCACATTTCCATCATTCTGTCAGTTTTATTCCACCTGTGTCACCGTCTCTTTATCATGTCCCTTCTCCCGTCTCGTCTGGGACGTCCAGGTCACAGCTTCCTTCTCAGAGATTGAGCGGCCTTCCCGTTCGTTATTCCCGTCGGTCGATCCCCGCTGATATTCCCAGCAGCTTTCTGGCTCAAACGGGGGCAGCGATCCGTTTCCCAGTGGATACCGGCCTGCTTCCGTTCCCCACTTCCACTGTCCTGGTTCAGCCATGTATTAATAGCGTCTACCTACGGCGATGTCTGAGTGTGTGTGTGTGTGTGTGTGTGTGTGTGTGTGTGTGTGTGTGTGTGTGTGTGTGTGTCTGGGTCTTTGTGTGCAATTTTGATAAAGGTGGAGCTTTGTCTT
>NC_061494.1:24076332-24078832 GCF_022539355.2 Hippoglossus stenolepis | reverse complement strand
ATAAAGTCATTCATCATTACCTCCTGTGGCTCCTGCTTTCATCTGTAGAATATAGATTTTAATCCCAGTTCCCTGCTGGTGTGTGTGTGTGTGTGTGTGTGTGTGTGTGTGTGTGTGTGTGTGTGTGTGTGTGTGTGTGTGCACTCAGATACAGTCAGATGAGAAAGTGGCAGGGAGACCGAGAGCCGACCCCTCAAACAGTAACAACACCCTGGGGCCAAATTAATCTGGCATTCTGTCAGCCGGCGTTCTGTACAGAGATTTATAGAAGCTTTGATCAGACACAAAGTTTGATTCCCATCGCATGAGATCCGCCACACGTCGGGTTGACGGCTCAGGTTTTTGTGCTTTTCGTGAAGCACAGAAAAACGTGTGCAGTAATCTTTCTTTAGTTAGAAGCTGTGCTGGATGTGCTCAGACAGACGAGGAGATGGACGGGGTCTGAACTGAGGCTCAAACTTCACGTGAACTGTGGGTTTGATTGTTGCTCGGCTGAAGCAGCAGGTGTAGAAACAGTCACGGTGTCGTTCTGTCAAAAGACAGGAGAACAGTGGAAACGTACCTGACACAGTCCGATATGTTGAATTGTAGAGATATTGTCAAAAAAGAAGCCAGAGTCGAGTCAGATTAAAGGTTAAAGGTTAAAGGTTTTCTCACATGAGGCCAAAATATTCCATCAGGCTTTACCCCCACTGATCTCTCTCGATCCCCCAACTCAATCACTATTGATCTCCATATGCTTCTCTCTCTCCCTCCTTCTCTCCCTCCTTCTCTCCTCCTCTCCCTCTTACATCATGAATATCTCAGGTTTTATCTCTTTCATTTAATTTCCTGTATTCCACCTTTTCTACTCTCCTCTCTCTTCCTCTCTCTCTCTCTCTCTTTCCCCATCCTCCCATCCCGTCCCTCTCTCTTCCTCTCTCTCTCTCTCTCTCTCTCTCTTTCCCCATCGTCCCATCCCGTCCCTCTCTCTCTCTCTCTCTCTCTCTCTCTCTCTCTCTCTCTCTCTCTCTCTCTCTCTCTTTCCCCATCGCTCCCCATCCCGCCCCTCTCTCTCTCTCTCTCTCTCTCTCTCTCTTTCCCCATCACTCCCCATCCCGCTCTCTCTCTCTCTCTCTCTCTCTCTCTCTCTCTCTCTCTCTCTCTCTCTCTCTCTCTCTCTCTCTCTCTCTCTTTCCCCATCCCCCATCCCGTCCCTCTCTCTCTCTCTCTCTCTCTCTCTCTCTCTCTCTCTCTCTCTCTCTCTCTCTCTCTCTCTCTCTCTCTCTCTCTCCCTCTCTCTCTCTCTCTCTTCTCTCTCTCTCTCTCTCTCTCTCTCTCTCTCTCTCTCTTCTCTCTCTCTCTCTCTCTCTCTCTCTCTCTCTCTCTCTCTCTCTCTCTCTCTCTCTCTCTCTCTCTCTCTCTCTCTTTTCCCATCGCCCATCCCGTCCTCTCTCTCTCTCTCTCTCTCTCTCTCTCTCTCTCTTTTCCCCACCCCACCCTCTCCGTTCTTTCTGTCTTTCTTCCTTGAGTAACTCTACCTTCATCTCCCGGAGAGCGAGGACTGGCAGCAGCTGTCAGACAAGGTCTCTCTCTCCCTGCTGAAGAATTTAATAATTTAAGAAGCATTTTATTGATCGCTCCTTCGAGGCAACGCTTCTGTGTGCGAAGGGAATTTGTGTGTTTGAACATGTGTGTGTACAATCAAATATCGCATCTATATTTATTGTGTGTGTGTGTTCCTAGTGTGTTTGTGTTTCTATTGTGTGTGTGTGTGTGTGTGTGTGCACAAGATGTCGGCTCTTTTCTTCCGTCTGTCGACCACAATGATTTTCAGACGACACAATTCAAAACAAAATGACACAATGAGTGTGTCAAACAATAAAATGTTATAGAGGGAATAAAATTTCTCCCATTACCATAAACGCAGCATAATTATGTGTTGACCATCGTTCAGAGGCAGTCGGCTTCTTTCTTTCTTGTATTTGATTCCTAAGCCTGATTGATATGGATTTTGAAATATCTGCGTTGTGAACATCTTCAGAAACCTTTTATTGATCCTTGTAAACATGTAAGAAATGACAAATGTCTACAATTTCAGTTTTTTCATCCATTTTTTATTCTCAAAGTTTTCGTAGCAGCAAATGTCGATAACCATTTTAACAGTAAACCTAAAGTTGGACTTTCTCTTGAGTTGTAGATGTGAGAATAAATGTCCCATTACTTTGTGTTTTAGGGACATTTTGTAGGGTTTTGGCTTCTGGTTCTTCAGAAGTAAAACTTAAACGTGACTTATGTATAAGTGTTTCTGTATAATTAGTTGATGCAGTGAAGGGACTAGTGTCCGTCCTGTGGAATCACAGCTACGTCCTGACTCTAACGTCTTTCAGAGCAGGATCACATGGTTGTTGGTTTTCCTGCAGGTTTGTTCAGCGTTTCATTTCTTTCTCTTTTCATCACCACATCGAGCCTGTCTTCTCTCCCTCCATGCCGTGAGTAGGCGGACGCCGTCGGAGGTGAG